>NC_056526.1:192915516-193101048 GCF_019175285.1 Sceloporus undulatus | reverse complement strand
CTGGGGTCGTGGTCCCGGCCCAAGCAGAAGAGGCAAGAAGAATGAGGGTCCTGAACAGGAACCTTTCCTCCGCAGATGTCGCATTTTTTGAAAGGAGGAGACATCCTGAGAGGTCGAAAAAAGCGAAATCCAAAGAGAAGTCCAATAACAGTCCGAGGTCAGATAAACGAGGAAGACGGAAAGCCGAAGTCAAACAGTCCGAGTCAAAGATACCAGTGAAATCCGAAAAGAGCAAGAGCGAAGTTCCAAGCAGCCACTAGCACGGCGGAAAAAAGGAACTGGGGAAAGAGCGGGAAGGCAGGGGCCTTATAACGGATGGGCGGGGTTACCGCCAAAAAGTTTCAATATGTTGCAGAGTTAACTCTGCCCAGTGATTCCAGTAGGTTCCGAGCAGCACTGCGCAGGCGCAGTGAAACCCCATTTGTATGATTCGCAGAGACCACGAAGAAGAAATGTAAGGTACTGCACTAAGGGCAGAAAAATGCAATGCACAGATATAGGATTCTGGAGGACACCTGGCTGAACAAGAGACTTATACGTGTGAAAGGGATCTGGAAGTCCAAGTAGACCATAAATTGAACATGAGTCAACAGTGCGATGCGGCAGCTAAAAAGGCCAATGCAATTTTAGGCTGCATCAATAAAAGTATAGTATCTAGATCAAGGGAAGTAATAGTGCCACTCTATTCTGTTTTTGTCAGGCCTCACTTGGAATAACACTGTGTCCAGTTCTGGGCAAAACAATCCAAAAAGGACACTGAGATACTGGAGCCATGTGTCCAAAGGAGGGAGACCAAAATGGTGAAGGGTCTGGAAACCATGAAGCCCTATGAGGAGAGACTTAGGGAGCTGGGGATGTTTAGTCTGGAGAAGAGAAGGTTAAGAGGTGATATGATAGCCCTGTTTAAATATTTGAAGGGATGTCATATTGAGAAGGGAGGAAGCTTGTTTTCTGCACCTCCAAAGAATAGGACACAATGGAGCAATGGATGCAAGCTCCAGGAAAAGAGATTCTAGCTCAACTTTAGGAGGACCTTCCTGAGAGTAAGGGCTGTTTGACAGTGGAACAGACTCCTTCCTCGGAGATTGTAATGGAGTCTCGCTCCTTAGAGGTCTTTAAACAGAGGCTGGATGGCCATCTGTCGGGAATGCTTTGATTTGGATTTCCTGCATGGCAGAATGGGGTTGGACTAGAGGGCCCTTGGGGTCTCTTCCAACTCTATGATTCTATAAATGGAGCGGGGGGGCTTGCTGGATTCCCCATTTCCTGGCACAGGTAGGGGCACCGCGTGCCCTGGAGACAGAGGGACTCACCTGCCTTCGGGCCTCTTCGTTCCGACGCTCCTCTGCCTCTCGTTGGGCCTGCAGCTTCCTATGGGGGGAGACAAAAATGGGGAGAAGTAACTAACCCATGGGGCCAGAGACCCCAAACTGGGGGGTGGGGGGGATTCCATAGGGCTAAGTTGTCCTGGAAGGGGTGCTATGGCTGGTAAGTTCCTGTAATACCTATTTGGGTGCCCTTGTCTCCAAGATGGACTGTCCTATGGCTGGCTAAGTGGGCACCTGTTTTAAGCTGGCTGCTTGTGGGGTGAAGGAGGTGCCTGGCTGTGGTGGGATGCATGTGGTTACTCTCCAGACTACCTAGCAAGCGCACTAGAGCTCCATCCTGTGCAATCCTGAGATTTGTAGTATGGTGAGACACTAAGGAGTGCTTTGGCTGAGAATTCTAAGTAACTCCCAAAATTACAAATCCCAGGCCTCCATTGGATGGAGCCAGGACCCTCCAAGTGGAATCCAAGTGGTCTAGTGCCAAAGAGACCATTGCAAATGAAGCCCAGGGAGCCACCCTAAGTCAGCCATCCATCTCAGTTGTCTCAGTTGCTGACCACTGAATGGCAATGATGACCTGCAGCATTCCTGGCAAGAGTCCTTTTGACCACTGCCCTCGAAATGCTGCCCTGTTTGAAAGCCCATATGTGACTGTACACATAATCCTGCACTATTTTTTTGAAGATAGTCCTGCCCTCTCAGTTTTTACAATGGGCAACATTGCTCAGAACAGGAGACGAGGCCAAAGGGATCGGGGGGGGGGGGATCTTCTCCAGCATTGCACAAGGGACCCCACTCCCATCAAGGAGGAAAGGGGGGGTGTCACAGGCAGGGAAAGGCCTTTTGGCTCCCCACCCGCTGCCCAGGGTGGGCAGATAGATGGGCAAAGGCTCCACCAGGCATTTCACATCTCCAAAAAAAGGACCCACCTCTGCTCCTGGATGAGCTGCTCTTTCTCCTGAATGTGCCGTTCCCGCTCTGCAGCCTGCCGGCGTTCTTCTTCCATGCGCTGGCGCTCCCACTGTCGGCGCTCCTCTTGGGCTCGCCTGCGCTCCTCCTCGCGCCGTTCCTCCTCTTCCCTCTATGCCAGGACCCCAAAGGGGAGTGGGGATGAAGGGTGGCTTGGGCTCCCCTTCTTAACCCGCTGTGATGGCTCCTTCCCTCTAACCATGTGCCTGCGCATATACGTACGCTCTCACCTCAGCCTGGGCCCAGAAGGAGCTCCGCTTGGTGCGCAGGATTTCCAGGGCTGGATTTGTCTTCTTGTAGTTGGTGCCCTGAGGAGGAGGAAGGGGACCAGAAGGCCTGGGTCAAAGGTGGGGTTGGGGAAAGCACCCCATTGCCCACCCAGCCCTCCTCACAAAGGCAGCCTGCACCTGGGGTGGGCAACCCAAGGCAAGGGCTTGTTCCCCCTGCACCCACACAGCTAAATTTTGGGCAAAAATGGCAACCATCAGCAATTTCCAGATGTGATTCCGGGTGTGGAACCCAAAGTGAAGCTGGGGGGATAAGGCAGGGCTAGGGATCCACATCAGAGGTACAGCTGAGGCCTTCGGGCAACCTATGGTTCCCCCACTTTGCAGCCCTTGAATTATCCCTGGAACCCCCAAAAACATCTAACCCAGAAAAGCATGTCTGAGAAGTGACTGAAAGCAAAACTGGAAGTGATTTGAGATCACACCCGGTTGCATTGGGACGGGTGGTGTGGCCCCGTGGGGCGCATGGGTGCAACAAATGACCTCTGTCCTCCTCCCATATACATTTTGGTTCATTTTCTTCTCATGCATGAATGAAAATATTTTGGAAGCCTCCTTTGTGCTAATGGGCAGCGTTTCTGTATTTATTTATTTTTAAAGAGGGGCAACATTTTTAGGACACCCCCCCCCACACACACACACACACTGTTCAAAAGATGTATGTGAAAAATGCAATCTGTGTGTGGAAAAGGAAAGATGTTTTTGTGCAGAATACACAAAAACATCTTGCATTTTTCACATTTGAAGTCATTTGCAAAGAGAAGCCTGGCCCAAATTGTGCACCTTAACAGAACAACTAAAGCATGGGGCTTCTCCATCTTGTGCAGGGGCAAAAAGTCTCATGGTGGCTAAGCATTTTTTCAAGTCCCATCATCCTGACCGATGGCCATGGCCCAGCATGGACTAATGGGAGTCAAAAGTCCAAAATGTCCTGGAGGGCCACAGGTTCCTCACCCGGCCTGAAAGGGCCTTACAAACAAGCTGGCTCCAGGGACCCCCTCTCCTTACCACCAGCTCCTCTTGGTCCCCGGGCGGACCCTTCTTGGTAGGAGTGCGGCTTGATGGAGCAGCCAGGGACATCATGCGCGACAGCCTCTCCTGGGTCACCTCCTCAGTCCGGCATGCCTTCACCACCAGGTTGGCTTCCTGCAGAAGGAGAAGGGGAGACAGCTTGGCATTGACTTGCATGGTCCGGCGGCTGGAGTAGATGGCCTCCAAGTGGCCCCTTGCATTAACAACAGCATGAGGACCATGCATCTGGAGAGTGGGGAAGCCAGGTATGGATGCATGTAAGAGCATGAGCACATGGCCACATCACAGCTGGACTCCGATTTCCCCAACCCACAGGATGCTAGGAAATTCAATATGCTCCAGTGATTTGGGTATGTGGTTATGGCAGTGGTGGGGGATGACGGTCAGCACAGTCATTTGAGCCCCAAAGCCTAGGGACAGGGGCAGCAAGACCCCCAGTGTTTCCTCACTGTAAACTCCCAGCATCCCACCTGTGACCCTTTTACACCATACAAGCTGTAGGGCTATGATCCCATTTTAACTGTCATAGTTCCATCCCATGCAATCCCGGGATTTCTAGTGTAGGGGTTATTGTTGTGTGCTTTTAAGTCATTTCCAAACTTCTGGCAACCCTAAAAAGACTCTATCTCAGGGTGTACTTGGTCATATTTTGTCAGAGTGGGCTTTGCCTTTGCCTTCCTCTGAGGCTGAGAGAGTATAACTTGGCCAAGGTCACCAACTGGGTTTCAATGACTGAACAAAAGGGATTTGAAGCCTGGTCCCCAGAGGCATAGTCAAACACTGGAACTAGTACCTCATGCTGACTCTCTAGTGTAAGGACAGGTACTTAGGGTTCTTAGCCAAAGGGCTCACCAAACTACAAATCCTGGTATCCACAGCATGCAGCCATGGAGGTTAAAGTGGAATGGTAGCGCAATGGCAATTGTAGGGCGGAAGGGTCCTTGGAGAGAGACCAGGCTGCCTCCAGACTCAGCCCTGGAGTTCTCAGCAGGGTCCCTTTGAGCAGACTGGCCTTTTCTGCCTCCCATCCAGCCCTTGTTTCCCCTCCCTCTTCCCATCCCAAAATGGACTCACACTTAGGCTGCATCTGCACTGCAGACTTAATGGTTTGACACTGTTTCCACCAACAAGGCTCAATGGGATCCTGGGGCTTGTGGTTTGTTGTGGCACCTGAGCTGCTAAATTTCTCCCAAAACTACAAGTCCCAGAATTCCATAGCACTGAGCCGTGGCTATTAAAGTGGCATTAAACAGCTTTATTTATTGGTTTGAATATTCGACTCTGGAGGCCTGGGTTCAAATCCCTGTTGACCCACTGGGTGGCCATGGAGGGCTGAGTCTTGAGACAGGTCCGAAGCCCTTTCCGCCCTATAATTATCACTGCACTACAATTGCACACAGGGACTTGTAGTTTGGCGAGCCCTTTGGCTAAGAATCTTATATACCTATTCTTACACTAGAGAGCCAGCATGGTGTAGTCATGCTCTTTCAAGGATAGGGTCACCACAGGGTTGCCATAAGTCAGGAATAACCTGAAGGCACACAACAGCCTACATAGGGAGGATGCTATTGCAGCAGGGAAGTCAGGGTGCAGAGGAAAACGTTCTGCCTTTTCTGCATCTGGGCACCCCTAAAAAGACCCTCTCCCAGGGGGTACTTGGTCAGATTTCTTCAGAGTGGGCTCCAATAAATACTCCTAGCCCATTTCCGCCCTGGACCCAGAAAGACCCCAGAGCAATGGAGAGCAATGGAGAAGGGGCAGAGCTGGGAAGGATCACGGGGGAAATATGGTCTCCAGCCCCCCTCACCCCACACATCTGTGGCTTCCTGGCCCCAGATTCCTGGCATTCTGAGCTCTTGGGAACCAGATGTCTGCAGCTGGCTGAGACCAGACAAGGAAGGAAGGAAGGAGGAAGGGAAGGAGACAGTGCCACTGGGGAGCAAAAAGGGACCCAGACATATGGATCCCATGTGTTTGTGTATGCACACACGAGTGCGCATGTGCACATGCCCTCTGATGTGGAGAGAGCAAGCAAGCCCAGGAGAGGGTGCCTACCCTTCAGGAACCAGAGATCCTGGTTGGAATCCTGCTGGTGCTTTACTTGTGCATGCGAGCGATTGGATGTTTTTGTCTGAAGCCAAAACACCTGCATTCAATTCAAGGTTGCAGAAAGGAAGTTGCGCATGTGGTGTCTGTGTATGCTTGCGCATCGCACATCGATTTGCATTTGGTCACCTTCCAATCCTATGCACTGTGCAATTCACAAATAAGGGCAGCACCTTGGCACATTGTGTGCTGCATATACAAGGTAATGGGATGTTACAGTTTTTTGTGGGTTTTTTGGGCTCTTTGGCCATGTTCTAGAAGAGTTTATTTCTGATGTTTTGCCAGCATCTGTGGCTTTGGTGTCTTCAGAGAAAATGAAGATCTACTCTGGAGCTGCCAGCCACAGATGCTGGTGAAACGTCAGGAATAAACTCTTCTAGAACATGGCCACAGAGCCCAAAAAACCCACAAAAAACTATGGAAGCTGGCCGTGAAAGCCTTCAACTTCTAATTGGATGTTGCATAAACTACAACTCTGGAGACCAGGTCAGGATTTGATTCCCAGTTTGGCCATGTAAACCCACTGGGTGCCCTTGGGCAAGTCACACTCTCTCAGCCTCAGATGGCAAGGGCAACCCCCTTCTAAATAAATCTTGCCAAAAAATGCCATGCTAGGGGGTAAATGACTTGAAGCAGGGATGTAGCCAAGGGGGGGGGGTTCTTGGGGTCCGGACCCCCCCCCTTTCATTACAAAAACGAATGGTGTGTGCTGCTGCGCCGCCGCACCCAAGCCCCATTACTGTATAATGGTGGCACTTAGTCTGGACCCCCCCTTCCTAAAATCCTAGCTACGTCCCTGCTTGAAGGTAGACAATAACAGCAACAACATCCACTAATGAGGCAGCTTCCCCTAACTCCATGGGAGTAGTGCGCCATCTCTCTGCCATAGGATCCCAGCTCCTGGATGTGGGGCAGGGCAGCTTGCATTGGGAACGGGGAGGTCATTGCTCCTCCCATTCCAGCTGGGGATTATTGCAGGGCCATTTGGGTTCCCATTCCTTCCATGCCTCCCTGAGGATGGCAAGATCTAGATCCCACCAGGAAGGGGCTTCAGAAGAAGCATCCAGGGAGGACTCAGCCCTTGCAGCAGAGTTCAAAAGGAAGGAAGTGATGCTGGGAAGATGAAGGAGGCTGGGCCCGGGGAGGTGGAGGGCTGGGTGGGACTCACCTTAAAAAAGGCCCGGATGGAGGGAAGGTGCCCAGCACAGACTTGGCGGCGCTGGTCCGAGACGTTCTCTCCAACCTGGAGGCAAAAAGAGGGTTGAGTCCTTTGCTCCCCTTTCACTCAGCTGTATTTTTGAGGACCCAAGGGAGGTGGCATTGGTCAAGAAAAGGATGCCCAGGGTGGGGGCTCCAGAATCCCGTGACCAGATGTCCTCACTGCGAAGGAGGACAAGGCACCGCAAAATGCAGACGTTCAAGAAGAATGTAGGACATGGGCAAATGAAAGCTAAAAGCACTCATATGAATATAAATTCATGCTTCTTTCTCATACTCAAAATGGAAGGCATTCTGGAATTCCTTCTGGACAGAAGGCTGGCATGTAGGACATGTCCTGGAAAAGGAGGGCATGTGGTCACCCTGTGGGTAGGCCGCCTGCCCCGCTCTGCTCAGCTGCGCCCACAGAGCTTCTTCCGCCACTGAAATGGTCCATGCAAAGCCACCTGGCACCGTCAGCCTCAGCCAGAGAACTATATTGTGGGAGTTAGAAATAATACAGAGAATGACTGACACACAACCATAGACTCATAGGGTTAACTCTCAGTGGATGGGATGCTCCAGTTTTATGGGGACTGAATAGCCCTTCAGGATACACCAAACTCTCTCTTACTCTGTGTATTTTCACCCCACAAAGGGTTGGAATAGATGCCCTTTGAGATTCCTTCCAACTCTATGACTGCATTAGTCTTTTAAAAAACATCAGAACAGGCTCGGTTGCTAAATCTCGGACCAGTCATGAGCCACAAACCTCCACCGCTGACCACAGAATTCCTGTCCCTTTTCCCAACTGAATCACCCCAGTAATTATTAACTCACTGAGAATTAAAGTATGTATGTCCAAATACTCCTCTTAAAGTTTTGCTTTACAAAAGGCCTTGCCAAGGCTTTGCCTCAAAAGGCTCAACAGAAAGAACTGCTTGTGTTTTTCAGAAGCCCCACATAGGAGCCTGCTGGGTGCAAAGAGGACTGGTTGCAGCTGCAGTAGACCTGCACTCTGCACATGCTCTTTGACACTGTTTCACACCCTTCTCCTCCGCCAGGGAAGAGTTCTGGGGCTGCTTTTAAAACCTAGCTCTGGAGCTTTCCCCAAAGAGTGCATGCACACACACATGCCCCCCCCACACAGCCTGCCCAAGGGGAGTGTGGCCCCAGGGACCCCTCAGGTCATCTCCTCCTGCCTCCTTCCCTGTCCACTGCCCACCCCCTGGCTGCCTTGAGCCCATGGTCCCTGGGCCTTAGGAAGCAGAAGGAGAAGACTTGGGGGTGAGGTCACCATCGGGCACCCGGCCAGACCCCTCCTCCCTTCCCCTGCGGCCGGACGCCACCCCACCCCACCTTCCCCAGGCATCTGGGAGGAACGGGAAGGTTCCCACAAACAGGAGCGCATCCGCTGGGGCTGGCTGAAATGTCAGCCCTGCTTGTGCATGGCACAGATGAGAGTGAAACAGGGGTGTGCACACACGCCCCACACGCCCCAGAAGAGGGTTCACAACAGAAGGGATGTGGGGAGAAGCTTGTCCCAGGTCGACCGAGGCCCCTCCAGGAAAACCACCTGGAGGGCTGTTCAGTTGGAAGAATAAACATGTGCAATGGTGTGTGAGAGAGAGATTTCTGTTTTTCCATTCCGTCTGCCTTCCTCTCCAAGTCAGCCACTGGTCCTATTTTTGAACTTGCTTTCTAAAGTTTCTAAAGAGAAAACAGAGCTCCAAGGGACCCCACAAGCCAGTGGCCCAGAAATCAAACAGGAATCCCCCAACACCCCTTTTTGAGCTCATCCTGCCATGAAAGGACATAGGCACTGCATAGCAGAGACCCCAAATCCCATCCCAGAAAGATACCATGGTCAATGGTATTAAATGACACTGAGAGGTCCAGCAGAACCAACAGGGACGCACTCCCCCTGTCCAGTTCCCTGCGTTGGTCATCCACCAAGGTGAGACTTCATCCCATAACCAGACCTGAAGCCAGACTGAAATGGATCCAGATCATCTGTTTCATCCAAAAACGCCTGGGGCTCAGAGGCCACCACATGCTCCAGAACCTTGCCCCATATTGAAGACTGGCTGATAGTTCTCCAGTACAGTGGGGTCCAAGGCGGACCTCCTCCCACCAGTGGCCTCCCCACAGCCTCTTTCAGGCAAGGTGGAAAACTGCCTTGATGCATTGGGGCATCCCTCACCCACTCGGCCATTCCCCTTTTTTAAGCCAGGGAGGGTATGCACCCAGTCCTGCCCTTATTGCTGCACTGCTGCATTTATTAACTGGAGACAACCAGCTGCTGTGCAAAGGGGGGGGGCACAGGGAATGACTATTCAAGAGGAGGGGGCCTTCTCAGCTTTGAGGCCAATTTTCTTTTTTGTGATAAAAATAAACACTGGGGGAAAAGAGCAACTCCAAAGCTGAACAGATCCACCTCCCTCTGAATTGCCATTCCCTGCCTCTTGCATTAGCCTTCAGTGATTATTCTGTGCCCCCCCCCCCAAATACACAATCCATGGAGGAGAGATCACCCCACAACCCCCCAATGGTGCATCATGGAGAGGAAGGGAGGCGGAAACCTCAACAATGCCAACTCTAACAATTATGTTCCCGTCTGGAGCAGTCTCAGGGGAAGCCACTGGAGCCCCCAGTCTGCACCAGACCGCAGCGAGAGGAAGGTTTTTGCCTTCTTTGGCCTTGTTTTGGAAAGCCTGGCTCAAGGAGGGAAGACAGAGGGAGGAAGGGAGGCCCAGCAGAGAGATTTGCACCCGAGATAAGGAGAAGTCCCCCCCCCCCCAGCCACTGGACAGGACTGTGAGAGAGGCTGCAACTCTGGTCCCAGAGAGGAGTTTCCAAAGTGGCAAGACATTTTGGGATAGGAAATGCCCAGTGGCTCCCTTTGGTCTTTAGGGCTGGGACCCCAGCTCCTGACCCCCACAGAAGCTTGCTTGCTGCCTGCAAGGACCCCCACCGAGGGCTGGAAGGAATCTCCATTCCTGGTTGTTTCTCTGCACAATCGTGGGTTTCCTGACTCTTGCAAAAACCTTGGAAGAACAATAAAGCAGAGGCAAAGATTCTTTGCAGCTTTCAAAGTCTTTGGGGGAATGATCCCAAGCAAAAATGCAGACTATTTGCTCCAGCTGGGAAATGCCCAAATGATTCAGCCCCAGTATGTTTTGCGCACTGGTCTCCCCCCAACACACAAAATGCTATTTTGAACAGAAAAACCACGGGCATTTGTGTGCAAAATAATTCTCCAAAAGCTTTCTGAGAGTGGGAATCTCAGGGGAACATCACCCAGAGATCCTGGCACCTCCATGCAGCAGCGAGAACAGTGTGGGATCCAGTCGTCCTTGGTGTGTTTGTGGGGGATGCTGTGAAGATTTGCACCCTTAACATACAGACCCCCTCCCATGGCTCACCCAGTTGATGAGGACGATGTGCTGCTGCCCTGTGGCACCATCCTGCAGACGGCACAGACCGTACATGACGCTGCCACTCTGGAAGCGCTTGGCCAGTTCATCGGGACCGCCAGCTGCAAGAGGAGGCAAGAGGTCAGAGGTCAGGAAGGGCCCTGGGGCTCTCACAGGGCCCCGATCTCTGCCTCAGCGTGGGCAAGGCCTGAGCTGCCAGGGCAAGATGCTGAGCCCATTGCGAAGGGATGAGGCGGGTTGCAAGAGGGCAGGGAGACAGCCGTGGGGGCCAGGGCCATGGTTTCCCCTCAGGCTACTGCCCACCCAGGGCTGCTGGGACTGTGGGGGAAACCCAGCAAGCAGGCAGACGGGGACCAAGAATTGGGGAGGGATGCAATTTGGGGCAGGACTCTGCCTGACCTGGCAGTATGTTCCTTGCCCTGGCCCTGACCAGGGAAGGCTCAGCTGGACATCCCTGACTGGGACCAGCTCCAAGAGGCTACCTGGAGTCAGATGGAGCAAGGGAGGGGGGTACAGTTCAGCTGAAGGTGGCCCCCTCCCCACAACAGAGGCCTGAGGCTCCTGGTCTCCCTGCCCCAGGGAGAAGGGAGGTCTCCATTGATTCCCTGGGGCTCAGTTTCTAAGGTGGACAAGGAGGAACAGACCAGGGAAGAGAGCCAAAAAGCAAAGGAGGGTTTGCTCTTACCTCCAGAGTCCAGGAGCTTGAGTTGGTTGGATTTTTCGTAGGTGAAGAGGGCCCTGGATTGGGGAGAGAAAAGAAAGGGGTCAGCATGGGGAGAAGAGCAGACTCCCTTCTGCCCACCTTTCCTTGGCATGAAGGTGGTCCTCCTATCCATGGCATCCATCCCAGCCCAGGAAGGCTCCAAGGGGCCCTCTGGCAGGTGAGGGGTGCCTCTGTGGTGGTCTCCGTCTGCTGCCTGAGCCCCACTTGCTGCCACCCTCCTTGGCGTGTGGTCCTCCCATGTGTCTGCCTTTGGGTGCCCCCAGGGCTCTGACACCCACATCACAGCTGCTGCATTTTCTTTTAGCTTGCTTTGGTATGTTTTAGGCTGTTTTGTATTTTAATATGCTTTAAGTTGATTTCATAGGACTCTTCCCTGAGATCCTTAGGAAGGAAGCCGGATGCCTTTGGGACTCTCTGTCTCAGGAAAAAGGATGTGGGAAGGAAGGAAGGAAGGAAGGAAGGAAGGAAGGAAGGAAGGAAGGAAGGGCTGGCCAGGAGCCACTGTCTCTGCCTCTCCAAACAAGGCAGAGGTTTGGTGAGAGAAACAAAGGAAGGAATGTTTCAGGCAGCACCTCCTCCAAGACAGGACCATGTGCTGCTTGCCAAAGGGGATCATTTAGAGGAGAGCTGGAGGCGCTTCTTAGGCCAGGGTTAATTAAACGGAGCCTCCATTTCCAGAGGCAGCCTACCTACCCAGTGCCAACCACTGCCACTTCCTGCTGTCCTTGGGGCACCTCAGAGGCACAGTCTGGGAAGGTAGGCCCTTCAGCCTGAGGGGTTCCTCTCTTTTGACCAACAACTCCCTCAGGGTTCTGGAGGTCTCTCTGGAGAAGGGGGGGGGCTATGGAAGCCAGAGAAGCAGAGACAGCCCCCTCCCTTCGTGACCCATCTAGTTCTCAGGCCCAGGGAGACCAACAGAGAGCTTGCTCACCAGTACCACCAGTTTCTTCACCTGAATGGGAGGAGGTGCAACTGGCCAACAGCAACCATCAGGCTGAGGGGCCCAGCCCCATGGGGAGGGGAAGAAGGTCAGGTACCTCCTCCCTACACCCCCAGCCCCCTTTCTGTTCCTTTGGAAAGGCAGGCCCTAAGGCCAAACCCAGCATACAGGATCTTTTGGGGGGCTGGCTGGGATGCTGCCATGCAGACATACGGCAGGCAGCTGCAGGCACACCCTCAGGTCACATCTGGGCCCAGCCCCCCTGGAAGCACCGCCTTTGTTGGGAGAAAGGGGTGCCAAGGGCCTTCAAGAGTGCCAGCATGGACCAAGGCTGGAGGCAGCCCACACATTTGCCCCAGTCAGAACTGGGGTGGGCCCACATCTGGGCCCAATTCGTTATGGGGTGCCATGCCAATATGTTGGGTGCCAAGGTGCTTCAGGAGATGCCCTGCCTGGGAAGGGGAGACGCCAAGGCAGAGCATGGCTGAGAGCAGCTTACTTAGTATCATCATCATCATCATCATCATCATCATCATCATCAATTGCTGGCATGTATGTCCTGCTCTTTCGAAGGGCCCTCAGAGCAGCTTCCCAATTCTTAGCTAACCGGACCTCTGCCCCCCAAGTGGAGGTTGCCCCCCATCTGGGCCCACTCCCTCAGCAAGGACCCCCCTCCCTCTTTATGGGGTGCCTTTGTTCAGGAGATGCCATGCTGAAAAGGGGGGGGGGTGCCAGGATGGGCCAATGGGGTGGGCACCCCCACCTCTGTCCCGGATGGGGCATAGTCTGGCTGCCTTGGCTGCCAGAGGAGGGGTCCCTGAGGAGGGCGCGGGGGGGGGGGCTGCAGGGAGGCAAGGCGGATCTCCCTCCCTCCCTCTCCTCCGGGGAAGAGGGCCCTAGGCGCCTCCCTTTGGGCGCCGCAGGACTCGCCGGGCCGCCTTCCTGCCCCGGGGGCCCCGGGGGGCTCCTTCCTTCCTGCCTGGGAGAGGTTTTGGGGGGCAGCCACTCAGGAGGCCTCCTTCCTAGAGGCCGGGGCCATCATCCCCAGGAGAGAGAGCCAAGGGCCTGCCCTCCCTCCGGCCCTTTGGCCCCTTCGGACCCAGCCCCCTCCTCCCCCGGAGCCAGGCAGCGGCAGGGAAGGGGCCCGGCGGGAAGGAGGGGGCCCGGCCTTGGCCAGCCTCCGGGGCCCCTTCCCGGCCTCCTTCCTTCGCCCGGGAGTCCAAACTCCAGCGCCGCCGGCCTTTGCCAACAGCCGGCGCCGGCTCCGACCTTTGCCTCCGCCAAGAGCCCCTTCCAGGCTGAAGGGGAGCCTCCCCCGAGGGCCCTCCAAGCTGGGCTTCTCTTTCTCGGGTCCTCCTCCATGGGGCCCTGCCTGCTTTCCCCTCGGGGCCAAAGAGGGGCAGCAGCGGGAGAGGCGAAGGCCGGGGCGGCTGGAAGAAGAGCCGGGGAGGAAGGAAGGAAGGAAGGAAGGAAGGAAGGAAGGAAGGAAGGAAGGGGCGAACGGGGGAGGCCCCGCGGCTCTTGGCTGGCTTTCTCCCGGGGGAGGCTTCGAGCGAAAGGGCCCCAGGGGCCTTCTCCGGGAGGAAGGCAGAGGCAGGGCCCCCTTCCCCTCTGGGACCCCTCCCTCCCTCCCTCCCTCCCTCCCTGGGTCCGGGGCTGACCCACCAGCTGGCGGCCGCCCTGCCGCTGACCACGTCGCCCTTGGCGGCCAGCAGAGCCAGGCCGTGCGCCTCCAGGTCCAGAGAGCGGCGGGGGCTGCCCATCTCGCCCGACGGAGCGGACCCTCCGGCGGCCAGGGAAGCTGCCAGGGCAAGGCCAGCCAGGGCAAGGCAGGGCAAGCGCCCGCCCTCCGCCCTCCGGAGCCCCGGCCGGCCCCCGAGGGACGGACCGAGCCAGAGGCAGGAAGAAGGGAAGGAAGGAAGCGCCGCCCGCCCAGGCAGAGAGCCCCTCCGGACAGACTCCTGCTGCCGGCAGCGAGGCCCCTGGAGCGCAAGCCCCTCCGGCCCCGAGGAGAGGGGAAGCAAGCCGCCTGGCCCTGGCTCCGCCGGAGGAGAAGGCGAAGGAGGCCCTCCGGGGTGAGGGGCCTCCTCCTGCCGCCAGGGGAGGGAGCGGGGCGGGCCCCGAGAGAGGGAGAGAGAGGGAGAAGGCAGGGCTCTCGTCGGGGCCAGGCCCTGCTTCGGCCCCGGGAGGAGGCCGGGAGCACGCTTCCCCCAAGGCCCCTCCATCCCTCCACCCCGCAAAGAAAGGAAGGGCCGGCCTTGTCGGGACTAGTGGGCCTTTGCCAAGTGCTGCTCTCTTTGGAAGGGGCTTTGGGTGCTCCTTGGAGGAACTGCTGCTGAGTAGCTGGAGCCCGGAGAAGAGGCGGCCAAGAGGGGACCATGGGGCAGCCCTGCTGATGCCATTCGGATGAGAAGGGAGCAAGCCTCTTTTCTGGGGCTCCAGAGAAGAGGCCCTAGACTCAGAGCAATGGACAAGAGAGCCCGCCTCAGCCTTAGGAAGAGAAGAAGGGGGCTCCAACCCTCTTTGGGGGCCTGGGCTGAGCCTCCCTCCTTGGAGGCTGGAGGGCCGGCTGCCAAGGGGGATGCTTTGAAGGAGAGTTCCTGCAGGGCAGAAGGAGGGCCTTGGGCTGGATCAGGGCCCTTCCAACTCTGTCCGTCTATGATTCTGGCTTCCCAGCTTCAGGGGATGGGGAAAGCCTCCAAAGGGTGGCAAGAGTCTCCTCCAGGCCTGAAGGCAGGGGAGTGTATCGGGGCTGTTTGCAAACGTGGGCCACTGGTCTGCTCTGGGTTCCGGTCCCAACTTCTGCTTGGGATCGATCAACACGATTCAGGTCTGTCTTCCCAATGGAGCAGCCCAGGACACTTTGCAGATCTGACCCCCCTAGATGCCCCCCCCCTTCCATCTCCCTAAAGGTCAGCGGACATCCTCCTCAGCCCTTGTTTGGGACAAAAGAGCCAAGCTTTCCTGAAGGAGAGCAGCAGCTAGAGCCTAACTCTGGCCTGTCTTCCCCTGAAGGAGGCAGCTCCCAGGCGCAGCAGAGCACCTTTTCCCGGGGCTTTGCTGTTCCCTCCCGCATTTGGAGAGCCGGCCTCCTATCTGGGGAATGGGAAGAAAGGGCTTCGGCCTGAACTCTGGATGGAGAAGAAGGGAAGCGCGGCCAAAGCGAGGAAGAAGAGCCATAACAGTTGAAGGGCTGAGAGGAGAGGGGAGGCCTTTGCCCAGGTCAGTCCCTTGGAGACACAAAAGCCATTCATGGCCAGCCGTTTCAGGAAACCCAGAAGGATCTGCCCCATCTGTTCCTGCCTGAGATTCCTGCCTGGCAGAATGGGGCTGGACTGGGGGCCCCTCGGGGGCTCTAGGCCTCTATGAACCCCAGTTGCTCCAACAACAGCTGGACTACTTCCACACACCTGAGCTCTTCTCCTCAAATCAGAAGTGACAGGTGCCCCAACCCCTCTTGGGTCTTAGTCCTGCCTCCTTGGTTTTGGGGTGTCAACTTTTGGGGGTGCTACCTTTAATAGAACTATAGACTCAGAATCCTAGAGTTGGAAGAGACCCCAAGAAGGGCCCTGATCCCTTCTTCTGCCCTGCAGGAACTCTCCATCAAAGCATCCCCTGCGACTGAGAGATGGCCATCCAGCCTCTGCTTAAAGACAGCCTCCAAAGAAGGAGACTCTTTCACTCTCCTGTTGAACAGCTCTTATATCAAGAAGTTCCTCCTAACACTGAGTTGGAATCTCTTTTCCTGCAGTTTGCATTCATTGCTCCATTCTCTGGAGCAGCAGAAAACAATCTTGCTCCATCTTCAATGTGACATTTATTATTACTGTCAGGAAGCTCCTCCTGATGTTGAGGTGGCATCTCTCTTCCTGCAGTTGGCATCCATTGCTCTGTGTCTTCCTCCCATCTGAACTAAAAGCAGATACAGAAAATGCAGGCCTATGGCTAACATCTACAAGTCTTTTCTCCTGTTTGCCTGATGAAGAAGCCAGTACGACTTTTAAAGCTTGCAACATCTAATTGTGCATTTTGGTTGGCCCCATAAAGACATAATTGTTTGGCTACTATTGGATCCTTTCAAATACTTAAACCGGGCTTTATATCGGCCCTTAACCTTCTCTTCTCCAGGCTAAACAGCCACAGCTCCCTGAGTCTCATGGTTTCCAGGCCCTTCACCATTTCAGTGGCCCTCCTTTGGACGCTCTCTAGTTTCTCCACCTCCTTTTTGAATTGTGTTGCTGAGAACTGGAGGCAGGATTATTCCAGGTGAGTCTTGGCCAAAGCTGTAGACTCCCTGCTGTGCCCATTAGCCACCAATGAAGCCTGTCTTGTAGCAGGGATGCGCCGTGTCAGTTTTTGGGGGCCAAAAAACACAGCATCTTGGGGAGGGTCTGCTGGGATGGCAGCCATTTCCAGCTTTGAATGCAGGCCCGCTCTCCTCTCCGTGATCCATGAAAGGAGGCCTGGGATGATGCAGGGCAGCCATGCCAAAGCAAACCTGTTCTCGTCTCTGGTGGCGCCGAGGTGCCTATGATATGCCTCTGAGCGCATTGCTGTGTTAGGCTGCCGTCCAGCCCTTCTTTGGTGAGCACTGCTGGGCCCAGGCCTTCTCTTGCCAGAGGCAGAAGGAGTGTCTGCAGGCTCCATGGGAGGCAGTGCCCCTCATGTCAGCCTCTCCCTGGAGGCTTTGCAGCAAACACCCCACAGGTCTGGGGCTGGCAGAGAGGCTAAGAAAGAAGGGCCTCCATCCTGGGAAGAGAACTGAGGAGCCCCAGGGCTGAGTCCTCCCAGGGCAAGGAGCGGCTTCCACCGCAAATGGTTGCTTTTCAAGCCTGAAGAGGCAGGTCAGAGCCCCAGGTGTGTGTCGAAGGCACATGGCCAAGGGCACATGGCCATGCTCTGCCTGCCAGCACATGCCCTGCCTCCAAGCATCCCAGACTAGGCCCGCTTTGGAGACCAGAACCCACGTTTGGGCAAATTTGGAGAGCGTCTCTTCTGCATGTTGTCGTGGTCACCATTTTGGGCGACCATGCCATACCTAGTTGCCTTCTTGGCTGGTCTTTTTGGAGGGGTCTATGTTTTGCTCTTTGGCAGTGGGAGAAGCAACATTTTAAAGCTTTTGAAAGCTGCTCTTAGTAGTGGGGACTTAAAGGTTGGGTTTTATGGAGGGGCTGTAGGTACTTGCCAGTGGGGGTCCCTAAACACACACAAACCCCATGTTTCACACAGACACATGCCACCATGGCCCACAACTCCAGCTTTGCTTGCTAATTCTAGGAAGCTGTGCTGGCTGAGCTTGAGTAGAAGCATAGAGTTACAGAGCTGGAACAAACCCCAAAAAGGGCCCTGATCCAGTCCAACCCCATTCTGCCATGCAGGAAATCTCAATCAAAGCATTCCTGACAGATGGCCATCCAGCCTCTGTTTAAAGACCCCCAAGTAGGCAGCAAGTAAGGCAAGATTTGGACCAGGTCCTTCTTCCAAGCTCCTTGCTGCTCTCTCTCTCAGAGCAATCCAAGGCATGCCTCCTCTGAAGCAAGTGCCCCTGAGTTTCATAGCATTTGCTCCCAGGTAGCTCTAGGTTTCTAGGTCTGTGGACAGGACCTTGGCCTGGGGCCTTTCCTATGTGTTTGGCTCCCTCTTTCTCTCCCTTCCTTGCCCCAAACTCCTGGCAAAGACTCTTGGCTCATAAGCAGAGGAGTCGCTTCATAACTTCTCTTTGGGGCCCAGAGCAGAGCAGAGCTTAAGGAAGGAAGGCCCCACAACAAACTCCAACTCCCAGAATTCCACAGTCTTGTGCCAGGAAGCCTAAAAGCAGTGCCAAAATGGTTTATTTTCTGCAGTGTGGATGCAGCCTCAATAACAATAGTGAAATTCAGGGAGGATCCCTGAAGGATCTAAAGACTGGGTCACATCCGCATTCACAGAAGGCAGACCCCAACAAGGGGGGGGGGCAGGTGTCTGGGAGAACATCATGTCAAGGAGCTTCTCCCTGGTTGCCATGTGCTCAAATAGCCCTTTCGAGGTGCATGCCAACACCGCAAGGACAGCTGCTGCTCCTCAGATCACCAGAAAGGGGTCTTCTGCCCCAACGTAGGGCTGTTGTCCCTGCCTCAGCCTCCCAGGTTTGGCTCGTCCCATGCGCCACCCCATCAGGTCTTTGCAGCATTTAGGTTGCATGGCTATGCAGGGACATCGTGATTTCATAGAATCCTAGAGTTGGAAGAGACCGCAAGGGCCATCCAGTCCAACCCCTTTATTCTGCCATGCAGGAAATCCAGATCAAAGCATCCCCAATGACAGATGGGGACCTTGTTTCATGGGCATTTGCATGGGCTTCATTTAGTGGGAAGTGGCACCACCTAGTGGCCGAAGGAGCATAGCAAGGCCACTGCTGGCCTTCCAGGGCTGCTTTGGCGGCTGGACACTCGCTCCCCTGGCTGCTTCCAGGCGGAGTGACCCACACTTTCTGGACCAGTCCATGGCAGAGCAAAGCCAAAGGGACTGAGTGCTCTGTGGGGAAGATGGGGGGCGGGCAATGGATAAATCCCCCGGATGCATGGAAGAAAAGCTCCTAAAGAGCAAAGACATACAACTAAGCACGAAAGTTGGAAATGTGCAAGCAGTTGTATTCCCCATTGCCATGCATGGATGCGACTGAGAGCTGGGCAGTTCAGGAAATGGACCAAAAGAGAAGTATGATGATTATTATGATTATGATTATTATTATTAACCTTTATTTATAAAGCGCTGTAAGTTTACACAGCGCTGTACATACAATCTTTAATTAGGCGGTTCCCTGCCCTCAGGCTTACAATCTAGAAAGACTCGACACAAAAGGAGAAGGGGGTGGTGGAGGGGAAGGGTAAGAGGTCCAGCAGTTCTTCTCTGCCTCCGAGGCCTGGACCAAGGCAGATGGACTGAAGGGAGGGCTTGGTTTCATAATGGATGGTTAATCTTCTTCCAGGGAGGCCTGTTGGAGCTAGCCTGCCTCTCTAGTAGGATAATACATATAAATACATAGCAATACAGGAAATGATTCAGTAAAACAGGCATCAAAAGAACATCAAATAGCAAGTGACAGTTATGCAATGCCTGGGAAGGCTTCTCTGAACAGGATGGTCTTCAACTCCGTTTTGAAGCTGGTTAAAGAAGTGATGGCTCTTGTGTCTCGCGGGGGGAAGAAGGTTCCAGGAGTGAGGGGCAGTGAGTGAAAAGGGGTGAATCCTGGATGGGGCAGAGGAAATCCTGGGCTGGGACAGCAGACCTTGACTACCAGAACGGAGGGCCCTGGTGGGAAGGTGAGGAGAAAGAAGGTCTGATAAGTCAGGAGGGGCAGCCCATGGAGGGCTTTAAACGTCGACAGCAGGAGCTTATACTGAATGCGGAAGGGGAGGGGGAGCCAGTGAAGGGATGCCAAGACAGGAGAGATGTGGTCAGAGCGGTGGGTGGAAGTGATAATGCCTGCAGCTGAATGCTGGACAGAGATTAAAGGATGGAGGTGAGAAAGAGGAAGCCCAGCCAGGAGGACGTTACAGGAATCCAGTTGTGAGATCACTAGGGCATGGACCAGGATCTTGGCAGAAGAGGCTGGAGAAGAGTGCTGAGGACAGCAAAAAGGACCAATAAATAGGTCCTAGAACAGATCAAGCCTGAACTTTCCCTGGAAGCCAAGATGACAAGACTTAAGACTGTTGTACTTTGGCCACATCATTAGAAAAAGACAGTAGTGTTAGGAAAGTGGAGGGAAGCAGAAAGAGAGGAAGACCGCAGGCCAGATGGAAGGACTGTTTGCAGGAACTTAGAAGAATAATAGAGGACAGGGAGTCTTAGAGGCTCACCATGAGCGGAGATGAGATCGACTTGAGGGTGTTTAACAACAACTACAACAACAAATGCATTTGTTACTAATGCAATGCCAAGCTCAGTCTTCACTCTTTGGAGAGCCGGCCTTTGGCACAAGGAGGGCAGGAGACCCCCCTGGAGAGGGTCCCTTCCTTCTTGTGATGAGGATTTGCAGGTAGACATGGCGGGAGGCTGGAAGAGGGGTCTGCGCTGGAAGATTCCTGGTTTCAGGGAAGCGAGGGAGGAAGAGCAGTTCTCTTCTCAGACTGCCAGGAGCAGAGGTCGAACGTCCAGCTTTAGAGGCACAGAGATGCAAGGGGCCCCAGAAGCCATTGAGTTGCTCAGTGCAGGGTCTCCAGGCAGCCATTCCCAAACTTTGGCCCTCCAGATGTTTTGGACTTCACCTCCCAGAATGCCTGAATGTTGGGCAAGCTGGCTGGGGAGCACCGCGGAAGAGGATCCCCAGCAGCAGGCAGCTGGACAGTCTCTTTTGGGAGGCATCCAGGAAGGAGGTCCCAGCACCGCTCTGGTCAGTTGCTTTCATTGCCAAACCACACTTGCGGTCAAGAAGTTCCTTCCAAGATTCAGTCAAAATTTCCCCTCCTGTAACTTAAACCCATTAGTCCTGCTCTCTGCACCCTCCTCTCTGCTCCTCTCCGGAGCAACTCTTAAGGTGGTTGAAGGCTTTCATGGCCGGCATCCAGAGTTTTCTGTGGGTTTTTCGGCCTATGTGGCCATGTTTAGGAAGAAACCCTTCTAGAACATGGACACAGAGCCCCAAAAGCCCACAAAAGCAACTCTTAAGGCACTGAAAGAGGGCCATCATGCCACCACCAAGCTGGACTTTCTCAGATCCTTCAGCCCCTCCTCATACGTTTTATCCTCCCCACTTCTTATTATCTTTGTTGCCCTTCTCTGAACTTGCTCCAACTTGTCTCTATCCTTCTTAAAACAAGGTGCCTAAAGCTGAACGCAGGATGCCAGATGAGGCCTGACCAGCGCAGGATATAAGGGAACTATCACTCAATTTGGCTTGGAAATAGCTTCTAGTAATGACATTATTTGCCTTTTTTGCTGCAGCATGACACTGCTGGCTCATGTTCAATTTATAATCAATGATAATTCCAAGGTCCTTCTCTTATGTACTGTGGCTAAGTCAAGTATCCCCTATCCTATAAGTGTGCATTGGGGGTTTGTTTGGGTTTTTGTGTGTGTGTGTGTGTGTGGCCTAAATGGAGAATTTAGGCTGAACCCAGCTTTTCTGGCCGAATTCAGCTCAAGGCGGTATGGGCTGCAGCTCCCATTGGCTCTGGTCAGTATAGCTGGCAATGAAGGACGATTGCTGGTCTCTCACTCCAGGACTCTTCAGACTTAGCTCTGCCAAGATGCTGAAACCAGGCAAGATGGGAAATGGGGGAAGACGGGGAGCTGCCCTTTGGCCAGGTCACCCAGTTGGGCCACCGGAGCCTGTTGTGGTCAGCTCTGCCTAGCAGCCATGATGGCACCAGGCCATGGTGGTATGTCTCCCATTCAAGGCCTATCCCTGTTTTGGCTCCCAAAACCAGAACAAGACCAGGCGCGCTCAGGGCGGGGCGGCATCCGTGTGATCCTGCAAAAGACATTCAGCTCCTGAAACGTTTGAGGGGGAAACTCCCAGAGATAGCAAAGGGTAGCGGGTTTAGTATGTGGGGAATCAGGGCTGTGTGAATCATCTCTTTTGCTTGCAGGCAGGAGGCTCCCAGTGTACCCATGCCAGGTTTGGGCTCCAGCCATCCCACGTTGACACCGCTTGGCACTATAAATATTGAACGGAGTCAGGTGACCAGGCGAGTGGACAGAGCGGAAAATGAGCTGCCGGCCAGAGAGGTTTGGGGCAACTCCAGAGGCAGCCTCCTGTCCTCAGGCGGCCACAAGCCCTGCTTTACTTTCAGGGTCCCCACTGACCCCAAATTCAGCCCAGACAACTAAGAAACAGAAACAGTAAAGGAATTCCCATCCCTGGGATAAAAGAAATGGAGACTGCAGCCAGGAAATGAGAAGAAGATTAAGAATGGGGAGAGTAGCTATGGAAGAACTAGAAAAGATCCTAAAATGCAAAGATGTACAACTGAGCACAAAAGTCAGAATCATCCAAGCCATCGTATTCCCTATTATTGCCATGAATGGATGTGAGAGCTGGACAGTGAAGAAAGAAGATAGGAAGAAAATCAATGCAATTGAGGTTATGTGAGGCTGGAGAAGAGAGCTGAGGATCCCATGGACAGCAGCCAAAAGGACAAACCAATGGGTCCTAGAACAGATCAGTCTAGAAATCTCCCTGGAAGAAGCCAAGAAGACCAAACTGCAGCTGTCCTACTTTGGACCCATCATGAGAAGGAGGGACTCCTTGGAAAAGACAATAATGCTGAGAGGATGGAGGGAAGGCGGAAGAGAGGATGGACTCTATAGAGGTCACTGTGGGTTTTATGGGGTTGCAGGAATTAAGCAGAGGACAGGAGGTCTTAGAGATGTCTCATCCTTAGGGTTGCCATGGGTTAAGCTCAATTTGAACAAGTGGTTAACAACCACAACCACAGCCCCAATACCGTGTGGGGTTTGAAGAAGCGAGGCTTTGTCAGGAACCCCATTCCAGCCAGAAGGAGAAAGGAGAAGGCTTCTTCATGCATCCCCAGATGTCCTCCTTTTCCTGGACTTTTCCTCCATTTCATCCTTCTGTCCAGGAGGAATTCCACAATGTCCCCTTCTGAGCATGACTAAGAAGCATGGATTTATATTTCTATGGAAGTATTCTGAGCTCTTATCTGGGAATGTCCTCCATTATTCTTGAATGTCCTGCTTTTTGCAGTTAGGACTTCTGGGCCTCATTCCCACTTACAGATAAATTGGTGTGCGATCCGAAACGATGAATCGATTCGACATTGGATCGTGGTTCCCTCTACACTTGCCCCGGTTGCATTTTCTGTCATCAAAATAACCCACTTGTGGTTCCCATTCAGGAATGAATTGATTCAAAAGGATTCGGTTGCAGCCAACCAAATGGGAAATTTGAACCGACTCCGATCTGATTGTGGTTCACACTTGCATGGAGCTTGCCTTTGGTGCAACACCGCATCCCACCCCAAGGAACCGGTTCCCCCGGCAGACCCACAGGGGCCCCTTTGGCAGACCTACAGGGGCCGTTGTTCCCCATTGGCACACTTGCGCACACTCAAAGCACAACAGGCTGAGCCCCCTTTGCTTCTGGGGGAGGAGCGGATCGCAAGGCAGAGCTTTGGGAAATGGGTTTGGCACCTGATCACCCTGTTTGCAAACTTATTTTGGGGGTTGTTTCATTTGCGGGGAAATGAACGGGGAAAAGCATGCAACTTGGAAACCAGTTGCATGTTGCAGGGAAAAGGGGAGTGAAGCTGCACATGTGAGATGATGACAAACCACACAAATGGTTGTGTTTTATCAGGAAATCTTGGTGAAATCAGGAGAAGCCAGACCTGTCTCAGGAATCCTGGCCCTTCTTTCCTTTGTGTGAGATGCATCACTGGGCTGAGACCGACGGAGGCAGGACAGGCGCCAACAGATTATCCTGTTAATTAAGGCACCAAGACTCATTAACAAACAGGATTCATAAGTGGAATTGCATGCCCTCCATCTGTCCTGCTTGGCAGCTATGGTCCCGGCTAGTCCCACTTTTTTGCCTGCTTTTAAACTGTCCCGGTTTCCCTGCTCTTCCTGCTTTGCCCCTTTTGCCCTCAGCTTCCTTCCATTGCCACAAACAGAGTCCAGAATGCAAAAGCAGTTTGCGCTCATTAGACTCCGCAGGAAAGAGAGGAGAAGAGGGCAGGACCAGGCCTTTCCCAGGAGGCTCAGGCAAAAGCAAACTGCTGCAGACTCTCCTGGCTTCTGAATCCTTCCTGAGTAGAGACTGCCATTCTGAGCACATTGGTGTTGCTTGGCCACACGCATCCCAGCTTTCTTCTGTATGGAATTGCTGTCCTTTGGTAGGTAACAAGGTGAGCCAACAAGGCGTAGTACTTTCAGTGCTGGACTGTGGCTCTGGAGACCAGGGTTCGAGTCCCTGCCTGGCTACGGAAACCCATTGGGTCACACTCTCTTGGCCCCAGAGGATGGCAATGGCAACCCCCATCTGAACAAATCTTGCCAAGAAAGCCCCAGGATACGTTCGCCTTAGGGTTGCCATGTCTCCCAAATGACTTGAAGAAGGCACACAACTCACACGCAGAAGATAGTAAGAGGGACTACTTTCTAAGGAGCAACTGCCAGAGATAAAAGGTGGGGAGGAGGAAGGAGCCTTGCCTTCCCTTGTTAAGGCTGGGGAAATGGGGCACTGGCAGCCTACCCTTTAAGAAACAACGACGACTGGCTTTGAGGATTTGTGCAGCTGAAGATCTCCTTCAAACAAAATCCTTTTCATTGGTGGAATACTGAAATAAATGCGCTAATTGGCACCTTCTGCCATCCTTTGCCAGCTCCCAGGTCAGCTCCAGACTTTCCGTGGACAGAGCTGCCCCATTCTTGCCCAGAAGAGGAGGAAAGGAGGAGCAAAAGGGGTCTTCTCCCTGCCTTCCTCCTCCTCCTCCTCTTCCTCCATCCTTTCTCTTCTGCCAGAAGGAGCCACAGCTGCTTTCTTTCTCAGCTCAGACAAAGGGAGAGGAGCAACCTGAGAAGGCCAGGAGCATTGCAAGAAGGCACACCATCCCAGCCCTGTATTGCCCAGGGCTATTCAACGTCTTTATCAATGACTTAGATGACAGAAATAGGGGCAACCTTATCAAATTTGCAGATGACACCAAATTAAGAAAAATGGCTAATACTCCAGAGGTCAGGATCAAGATTCAAAATGACTTTAAGAGATTAGACTGTTGGGCCAAAACCAACAAAATGAACTTCAACACATAGGAAAAAAAATGAAATCCACAGATCTAGGATGGAGGACCCTTGGCTTCAGGAGACTTATCTCTCTGAAAGGGATCTGGGAGTCCAAGTAGACCACAAATTGAACATGAGTCAACCGTGTGATGCGGCAGCTAACAAGGCCAATGCGGTCCTAGGCTGCACCAACAGAAGCCTAGTGTCTAGATCAAGGGAAGTCATAGTGTCATTGTATTCGACTTTGGTCGGACCTCTCCTGGAATAATGCTGGGTCCAGTTCTGGGCACCACAATTTAAAAAGGACTTTGAGAAACTGGAGCCATGTGTCCAAAGGAGGATGATTAAAATGATGAAGGGCCTGGGAACCATGGAGCCCTAAGAGGAAGGACTGAGGGAACTGCTGGGGATGTTTAGCCTGGAGAAGAGAAGGCTAAGAGGTGAGATGATGAGAGCCCTGTGTAAATACTTGAAGGGAGGCCATATTGAGGAGGGAGCAAGCTTGTTTCCTGCTGCTCCAGAGAACAGGACCCAATGGAGCCAGGGATGGAAGCTCCAGGGAAAGATCCCCTCCAGCCTCAGGAAGACCTTCTTGCAAGCAAGAGCTGCTTGGCATGCCTTCAGTGGAGTCCAGTGGAGCCACTTCCAGGCAAAGCACCAACTTGAGCTGCCAGAGAGAAGCTCGGGAAAGAGAGCCAGGGGCCCCTCTGCCAAGGCCCTGCTTTGGGTCCTTCCCAGCCCAGGGTTGCGGGACAAGGGCGGGCCTTTTGCACCCCTTGACCCCAGACCCTTCAGGGCTTTCTAGGTCAGAACCTGTCCCCCAGAATCCCATATCTCTGCATTTCGTTCTTCCGCCGGAGCTGCACTACTTTACAGTTCTCCATATTGACTTCCATGTTGTTGGCTTTGGCCCAGCTTTCCAGTCTATTCAGGCCCTTCTGAACCTTGCTCCTGGCCTCCGGAGTATTAGCTGCTCCCCTGAGTTTGGTCTCCTCTGCACATGGGAGAAGCATGCCTTCGACTCCTTCATCCAAGTCACTGGTAAAGATGCTGCAGAGCCCCACTGGACGCCCGACTGCTCCCTTCTTCCTGGAGGCCCCTCCGGCCACTGACCGCCGGCTTCCCGGCCCTGGGCTCCTTTGTTCTGCTCCGAGTGGGCGTGTCCTCGTCGCCATTGGCCGCGCGGGCGGTGGGCGTGTCGGTGGGCGTGGCCCGGCGGCGGCGGCGGCGGGACGTGTGCGCTGTGTGCCTCGGTTCGGGCGAGGCCCCAGGCGAGGGGCGTGGCGGTGGGCGTGTCCGGGGGCGTGGCGTCGGCGGGGGCAGAGGGCCGAGGAGCGGACGGAGGATGGGATGGGTGCCTCGGCGCCGAGGGTGACCCCGCAGGTCCGGCGGCGGTGGCGGCGGCGGCGGCAGCAGGGCGCGGGGTCCCCGGCGGAGGATGGAGGCGGAGGCGGAGTGGGAGCGGCCGAACGTGGAGACGATCAAGTGCGTGGTGGTGGGCGACAACGCCGTGGGCAAGACCCGCCTGGTCTGCGCCCGCGCCTGCAACGCCACCCTCTCGCACTACCAACTGCTGGCCACCCACGTCCCCACCGTCTGGGCCATCGACCAGTACCGCGTCTGCCAGGAGGTGGGTCTGCCATGGGGAAAGCCCCGAAGGAGAAGACCCCGCCCCCCGCCTGGGCCACCCCCGGGAGGCCTGTGTTGAGGAGGGGTCTCTGGGTGGGTCAGGGCCCAGGGAGGGAGGGGGAAAGAGAAGCCCCTCCCCACTCACCCCCACCCCTCACCGTCTGGCTATTGACCAGGGCAGGGTTTGCCAGGCGGTGGCTAATGGGGAGGGTCCTTAGGTGGGGGTGGGTCAAGGATCCAGGGGAGAAAGGAAGGAGAAGACCCCTCCCCACCCTCTGGGCTGTTAACCAGTTCAGGGTCTGCCAGGAGGTCTGTGGGGAGCTCAGGAGGGGGATGGGGGCGCTGGGTGGATGGGTGGGGGGCCAGGGAGGGAGGGAGGGAGGGAGGGAGGGAGAAGCCCCCTGCCCACCCAAGCCCCTCTTGGCCCCCCATGTTGCCACTGTCTGGGCCACTGGCCAGTAGAGAGTCTGCCAGGAGGTGGTTTGGGGGGAGAGGGGCCAGGGGAAGGAGGGAGGGAGGGGACAAAAAGAAGAAGCCCCTCTCCACCCACAAGGGCCACCGACCCTCATGGCGTAGGGATGGGGCAGGGGTGCAAAGCCCCTCCCCTGGACCCCTGACCCCCATTTGTCCTCCCCCGCAGGTGCTGGAGCGCTCCCGGGACGTGGTGGACGAAGTGAGCATCTCCCTCCGGCTCTGGGACACCTTTGGCGACCATCACAAGGACCGCCGCTTCGCCTACGGAAGGTGAGGGGGAGGGGAGGTTGGGACCCACCTGGGGGTCCATGGCAGCCCCCTCCTCCATGCAGACCCTTCAGACACCCCCAAAGCAGGGGGTGCTGATGTTGATGCTGGGGGGGGGCAACTGGCTGGGCAAATGCCCTTCTCTCTGCTGGGCAAGTTACTCCCACAAGACAGTAACTTGGCCAAACATTCCTCCTGACAAGTGGGAGGGGGAGGGCAAGACAACTTTGCCCCTCACAGCTGGACAGCCGGCCAGTGTTCGGCAAAACAGCTCAATGTTATCGACTGATGGATGGAGTCAGTCCCAGCCATGGGGAGAACAAGGGGGGGCGGAGGCAGGGGTTCTCTGCACCTGCGGCTGTCCCAGGGAGAGGGGGCAACTGACCCTTTGGGCAAAGCCCACCAAGGGATGAGGGGGGTCTTCCTGCAGAGGAGCCCCTCTCCCTCCACAGCCAATGGCACTCCACAGGTGGCACTTTGCCAGGCTCAGGGAGGGTCCCTTGGCTGGACGCTGGACAGAGGAACCCCCCCCCCCCAATTCTCCCCCTTCCCTTTGGAGCTTTTCTGACCCTTGAAACCCAGCACATTCCCAGATCCTGCTGATAATCCCTGCTAAACTCCTGTGGAGGTGGTGAGTGCATGGCGGACAAGGAACGTGTGCCCCAGAGCTGGGGGTCTTTTGTCCCACAGATCTCTGACCGGTTGCCCCCAATCTTCTACGGGTGCAGGGACAGTGGTCATTGCTTGCTTGACCAACGAAAGGTCTCTGGGGGGCAGTCAATGGATCCCAGTTGGCAATGCAGCTGGCCTCAGCCGTGAAGGGTGGGGGTCTCTGGCTCAGGGGGTTCTGGACCCATGGAACACTGAATGTGTGAGGATGATGCCTGGCTTCTTTTGGCCCTTGCCTCCATCCTGTCCTCCAGAGATGGGCATGGGCCACATTTGCAAGGAGCTGCAGCCTGGGGGGGGGGGCGTGCGACGTCCTTTGCTCTCCTGCCCACTGACCTTCCTCTTCCTCCGCAGGTCGGATGTTGTGGTGCTCTGTTTCTCCCTGGCCAACCCAAACTCCCTGAAGCATGTCAAGAGCGTGTGGTACCCTGAGATCAAGCACTTCTGCCCACGGACACCGATTGTGCTGGTGGGGTGCCAGCTGGACCTCCGCTATGCTGACCTCGAGGCCGTCAACCGTGCCCGGCGCCCACTGGCCAAGTAAGGGGTCTCTGTCTGTAGTGGCCAGCTGGCCTTCCTTCTGGGTGCTGGTGGAGGGATGCTTTTGGTTTTGGAAGGGAGACTCTGGAACATGTGGTCGGATGGGACGGAGAGGGAAGGTGTAGTGAGCCATTTAGCATTTGTGACAAGACAGCTGGAAAACACATTAAGAAAGCCCAAGGCAATTTAAAGCCACCTGTGTGTGCGTAACTGGAGGAAATCAATTAGGCTCCATTGGCTTTAGCAAAGAGACTTTTTCCCCACTTGGCCTCCAGAGGACACCAGTGTGGTTGGCGATCCGGCCCCCTTCTCTCTTTGGGCCCTTTAGTCCACTTTGCTCTGTTTTGTGCAATCTGGGATTTGCAGTTTAGGGTGGGCATTTAGCATCTCAGCCGGAGAGCTCCAGTGGCTCACCAGTCTACAAATCCTAGCAATCCATAGGATGGTGCCATGGTAGTGGAAGAGGAATCGTAGAGTTATAATTGTGTCGCCTAGAAGGGTCTTTGCCCCCAATAAGGTTTCTCCAGAACACTCTTCTTGGGCCAGCCATTCCTTTCTTTCCCATTTTCCCCTCCAGGCCCATCAAGCCTTCGGACATCCTGCCCCCTGAATATGGGCACGAGGTGGCCAAAGAGCTGGGCATCCCTTACTATGAGACCAGCGTGGTGGCCCAGTTCGGCATTAAGGACGTCTTCGACAATGCCATCCGAGCCGCCCTCATCTCCCGGCGCCACCTCCAGTTCTGGAAGTCCCACCTCAAGAAGACCCAGCGGCCCTTGCTGCAGGCCCCCTTCCTTCCCCCGAAGCCACCTCCACCCATCATCCACATCCCGGAGCCGCTGTCTGGGGAAGGCCGGGACCCCACTGCCCTCTTCCACCAGCCCCTTTGCGCCGATGTTGTCTTCTATCTCCAAGGGGGCCACCGTGTCTTTGCCCACCGTGTCTACCTCGCCACCTCATGCTCCAAATTCTATGACCTCTTCATGCTGGACTTGGGGGGCGAGGTGGCTGGAGGGGCCAAGGAGCCTGCCGGAAGGACGAAAAGCTTGGATGCTGCCGACAGGGGACCCCCAGGGGCCATGGCAGCCTCTCTCCGGACCTCGCAGAGCGATGACCCACTGCATCTGGCCCCAGCAGCCCGGGAGCTGTCCGGCTGGGGGCGGGGCTTCGTCAGCATGGGGCCAGAGGTGGTGCGTGACCCAGTGACGCAGTGGGAGAGGCCCATGACTGCGGTCTACCTGGATGGGCTGGTGCAGCCCAGCCCCTTCCGGGCAGTGCTGGAATACCTGTACACGGGCCGCCTGGAGCAGCATCGGGCCGACCTCATGCAGGTAGCCACCATCGCTGAGCTGCTGGAAGTCTTTGACCTGCGCATGATGGTGGCCAATATGCTCAACAAGGAGAGCTTCATGAACCGCGAAATCACCAAGGCCTTCCATGTTCGCCGGGCCAACCGGATCAAGGAGTGTCTGACCAAGGGCACCTTTGCAGGTAGGCAAGCCAAAGGGGTGCCTGACTGAGGGCAGGTGGTTGGGGGAGGTGCTTGGTTGGCCCTGGGCCCACAGCCAGCCTGGTGGGGGGAGACTTGGTCTGGCCTTGGATCTTTGGGCTCAGCAGAGGTCATGTCCTTCTTAATCAGCCCTCTCCACGCTTCATTTCTGCTCCCTTGTAGATGTGGTCTTTGTGGTGGATGATGGATCAGTGCCGGCGCACAAGCCACTGCTCCTTGCAGGGTGTGACTTCATGGTGGCCATGTTTGGCGGCACCTTCCGGGAGAGTTGCGCTGCTGAGGTGAGGCAAGGAGGAAGCGTTGAGGGAGGGGGGACTGGATCCTCCCCAGGAAACAGGAGGAGGAACTATTCCAGGGGTTCAGATACAGCTATGCTGGGCTAGGAAGGACCGCTGGGGCAGACTGACCTTTTTGGCCACATGCAGGCTCTCTTTCTTGGGGAGAGTCTCTCTTCACAGTTCAGCCTCCCATCCAGCTGACATCTCATGGTGTTGCTGGAGGAATTCCTCTCTTTCCGAGGGCCCCTTCTGATTTTAAGTGTTGAGCCACCATTGAAAAGTCCCTGTTGGTCCCCTGGACGTTTGGGGCTTCTATATAGGGAGATGGAGGTGGAGGTCCTCCTGCCACAGCTCTCAGGACGTTTCTGAGGCCTGGACCTTGCTCTCACAGGGGAAAACCTCTTGCAGGCAGGGCCTCCAGGGATAGTCACTGGAGGATACAATGAGGTCTGGGGGTGGTGGTGATGTACCGCCAAACCATCCTGGGAGCTGCCCTAAGGGGGTCTCTTCTCCCCGTCTTTCCCTGCATGGCATTGCAGGAGCCCATGGGGCAGGTGAGGACGGAGTGTGGGGAGCACTGATGGGGGGTTCAAGTGGCATGGAGGGCAGACCGCCGTCTCACAGGAAGGAGGGCTTAGCTGGCTGGGAAGTCTCTTGTGGGTGAAAAGGTCCTGTGGGGGGAATCCTAGCCGTGTTGGCACCGAGTCGGTGGGCATGGCAGGTCAAAGGCATTGAGTTGCAAAGAGGGTCAGGCACAGGATCAGGTTGCACAGCTTCTGTGGGGTGGTGCATGCTGGGCTTTCCTCTTCCCCACCATTGTCCCCCCCACCTCTTCCTCCTCCTCCTGCTGCTGCTGCCGCCGCCTAGTGCAGCTCTTTTGGACCCTCTTTTTTGGCAGGCTGGAGGCCAGCTGGTCCCAGGAATGCTCTCCCCAGCCAGTGGCTGCAGGCCTTTGCAGGGGAGGGGCGGCCCCAGTCTCCCAGGCCCCTGAGATAAATTGGGCCTCCTCCTCCTCCTCCAAGGGATCACGCGGGCCATGGCTGCAGCCAAGCCGGGCAAAGGAGCCAGGAAGCCTCCCCCAGCCCTTGCCTGACCGCCTGCCTCCTCCTCTTCGCTAGCTTCTTCCTCCTTCCCCCCCCTACTTGCTCTTCCTTCCTTCCACACCCAATTGTTTGGCTTTTGGCAGGAGGATCTCTGTCGGATAAAAACAGTCAACTCCCCCTTCCATGACTCTCCTTTCCCTGGAGTGCAGCCAAGGACCAGCTGTGGAGCTTGCAGAGCAGTATAATGTTTCTGAACATGTGCAGAGTGAACTGCCTTTGAGTACCATCCTCCCGGATCTGAGAGAAATGGCTTCCGCCTTCCAGGAGGTTGAGATCCAAAGCAGTTCCCAGCAATGAGAGGGGGAATGAGCTGGCAGAGTTGAGAGTAGGGGTTATTGCTAAGGATCCTTTGCTTTGTTGGGCTGGATGTACAGCAAGGGAGAATTGGGGGATTGGTGGACAGTGGCTTCAGCACTTTTCCTTCTCTCCAGGTCCCTCTGCCGGGTACCAACTGTGCCTGCCTCCGCGCGGTGCTGGACTTCCTCTACACGGGCCTCTTTGTGCCCACGCCAGACCTGGACGCCATGGAGCTGCTGGTGCTCACCAACCGCCTCTGCCTGACCCGCTTGCAGGCCCTGACCGGTGAGTCCGTGGGCCCAGCCGACCAGGACTGAGGGGTGATGGCGGGCTGTGAAGGCTCTGACACACAGCAACCCTGCCACTCGCTAGCTGACCAACCCATCCGTCCACTCCCCGCCTAGAGGCCTCTTACATAAGCCGCCAATAAGATAGCTGGGGCTGTGGGGACGCTGCGTCCCTGCAATCAATGATGTGCTCCGGGGCCTTGTTTTGGCTCACCAGCAGCACAGCAAGAGGGTGGGTGGGGGACATTAGTTTCTGGGGGGGAACGGAAGACTAGGACAAGTCCTGAGCCGTTGAACCTGCTCAGGAGGCCTGCTGGTATGATTGGCGGTGCACAAAAGTGCGCTCCCACCCAAAAATACAACCCTGACATGCTACGCAGTGCGGTAATATGGCTTCCACGTCAGAAGAGAGGCTTGCCAGCCAACCAGTGTGTCCCCCTTGCCCACCTGAGGTCCTGTTCCGGTCTCTTCCCCAGAGCAGTACGCAGTGGATGAGCTTGTGCATGCCAGCCTACAGCAGGTGGAAATAGACGCCCAGGTCATTCTTTATCTGGAGATGACACAGGTATGGCTTAGCCTCTGGGAGCATGACCATCTTGGTTCCTACCGGGTGTCCAACCCAAAGTCATACTTCTGGAGGCAGGTGATCCGCAGGGGTTATGGGGGGAGGTGTTTCTGGACATAGGAGCATGGGTGCATGATGCTGCTGGGGAAGAACCTGGGCTGTTGGACGGGCTGCCTTGTTGTCTTTCCTCCTCGTCTCCAGTGCAGTGTTAGTGGACTAGGACTGCCCAAGGAAGGGAGTCCCGCTCTCTCTGGCGATAGTGGGAGAGGAGATCCACGGCTGCGATCAGCCACAAGGGTAGCAGTGGGCATGTTCCACCTGCTCTTCCTCCTGCCTTGCTCCTCACAGCCACCACTTCCTCCCCACAGTTCCACAATGCCCGCCAGCTGGCCGCCTGGTGCCTCCACTATCTCTGCACCAACTACAACAGCGTCTGCCGCCGGTTCCCCCGTGAGATGAAGTGCATGTCTCCAGGTAAGGGCTGGGCCACAGCGCTTGGGACAGGGCAGGAGTCTGTGGCCCACCCACTGTCCACTGGACTGGGAGGATAAAGGAGGGGCTGCAGGCAGAGTTTTAAGGAGACAACTGTCTATGCACCCATCACCTCTACTTTTCCATCCCAAAATGGACCTGGGAAGGTGGGATTAGTTTAGCATTTGTGTCCAGGGGCCTTGTGGTCATCTTGTTGGGCTTGGCCTGGCCTAGTTGTTGGGTAGCCCACAGCACCAAAGTGGCCCACCAGCCTTCTACCCCTTTGTGCCTCTGACTGGCATCACATCCTCCCCTTCCTTCCTGGTTGCCTGTTTCAGAGCAACTCCTGTTGGGAGCCCATCATTGTTGCTTATGCCATGGGGTATGTGGGGGTGTGTGGGAGCAGGCCTTCTGCTGGAGGAGGCCACTGCCGTGGGGTCATTGGAGCCCTCAGTGGTACCGGGTGGCACAGGGAGGCTGGGCACTTGGAGGTACCACTCAGATGGTTTCTCTCTCTCTCTCTCTCTGTGCCCACCCACCCCATTGCAGAGAACCAGGCGCACTTTGAGCGCCACCGCTGGCCCCCCATCTGGTACCTGAAGGAGGAGGACCGCTACCTGCGCCTGCAGAAGGAGCGTGAGCTGGAAGAGGAGACCCTGCGCAAGCAGCACCCGCGGAGCAAGTGGTGCTTCTGGCGTCCCCACCATGCCAGCCACATCTCCTGAGTGCCTCCCCCATTGCTGTGGGGGGGAGGTAAGGGGGGTGATCCACCGTCCTGTCCGTGCCTTTGCTGGCAAGGGCTCTGGCTGGTCGATGGATTCCTCCCTGGGCAAGGGGAGACCTGTCACCCCCTTGACTGTCGGGTGTGTGGCCGGGAGGGGCATCTGCCTTGTTTACAACCTCTCCCTGCCCCCCAAAAGAGACCCCTATACACCCCTGGGGCTGCCAGGTCTGTGCCTCTTGCTGCCATGCCTTCTCTTGTTGTTTACATCCCTGCTCTGCTTGTGAAGCTGGGCCCCAAACCATCTCTCTCTCTAGTTGCTACCTCTGACCTTAGCAGTATTTTGGTGATGGAAGGGAGGCCGGTGGTGTGGAGCCGGGGGCTGTGAATTGGGGGGCAGGTGGGACGGAAGGTGGGGAATGTGGGACCTGCAGCCAGCTGGCTGCTTTGTGGGGTGTTTTGGTCTGGATCTCCTTTTGGGGGGACCCAAATGATCTGGGAAGAATTGCTGAGCTGTGTGATGGGGGGGAGTGGGAGTGGGGGAACCGTGGGGGGCTTTACGGAGTCAGTCAGTGAGGGGTGGGCTGCATGGGGGAATGGGGCCCTACCTGCCGAGGGGGGGTGTAGAGAATGTCTTCGAAGGCATCTAGGTGTAGAAGTTGCTTCCTTTTTGTGCTTGTCTGCTGGGGTGGGGCTGCCATGTTTGTGCAGCTTGGAATTCCCTCCCACCCGCCTGCCTCTCTCTGTGCCTTGGACACAACACAAGCCTCTTCCCCAAAATGGCCCTCAGAAGGCGGGGTAGGGGGCTGGTCTGGAGTGCTCCCCCCTTTACTTACAGACCTCGGTGCATTAAGGGAAGGAGTTGTTGGGTGTGCTTCAGAGCGAGGGAAGGGGCTCCAAGCCCCCCTCTCTAGCAAATCTGCACACACACACACACACACACACACGCCTATCTATGAAAAGGTTTTTACACTTTTTTCTAGTCCACGTTCCATTACCCTAAAAAAATCAAACCCTAAACTTCAGCCAAGCACAAACCTAACCCAGAGCAGGGGCTCCTCTTGGCCCTTGCTGTTCTGAAGGGCTTCTGGGTCACGTGGGGGTCTTCTTGTGGACCACGTGAACCCACGTTTCTAACCACTGTGAGCTGGGCCTAGCCATCCTCACCCTTTTCTTACACACTTCAGTATTGGACTGTTTTAACCTTTAATAAAAGCCTTTTTTTGTATTGTGCACCTGAGTGGAAGTTGGCTCTTGTGGGCTCCAGGGTAGCAAAGGCAAGCAGGGCTGGCTTGGGGCTGCTCTGTATTTCCTAAGGGAAGGAGGCTCTCTCTGAGTTGGGGTGGGCTAAGAGGGGTCTCCAGGTCCCCTCCAAGCGTCGGGTGGGAAGGCAATGCTCCTTGCCATCTCCTGGCGCCAGGGATTCTGAATTGCCACCTTCTCAGCTGGAAAACCCTACAAGCCACGTTTGGCCCAGACCAAAGGCCTCCCTGCACAGCATCATAGGAGGAACCCTTTTAAGCGCTGCTTTGAGATGGATGGGAATGGGCTTCCTCAGAAGCTCATTCCATTTTTGGAGGCCTTCCAGTAAAGGTTGAATCATGGTTCTTCTCAGGATAGTTTAAATGCCCTCCTATCTCTGACTGGCAGTGCCAGCAGAAGCTACTCACTCCAGGCTGGAGGTGTCCCTCCTCAGAAACAGAGGGGCCTTTTACTGTTCTGAACTGGGCCATCTTGCTTCCTGGCTATCTACCATAGAATCCTGGAGTCGAAAGAGACCCCAAGGGCCCTTAGCCAGTCCAACTCTATTCTGCCATGCAGGAACTCTTAAAGCATACCGTGACAGATGGCCATCCAGCCTCTGTTAGGAGTGCTGTGATGGTGTATTCCTGCCCACTGGAGGGTTGCAGTAGATGGCCCTTGGGAATCCTTTTCAACCTTGTGCTTCCATGACTCTGCTTCCCAGTTAGGCCAGTGGACTGCCTGGTGGCATGGCACTGGAAAAAGTGGGCAAAGCATCAGAGACGTTTGCTTCAGTCCTTGAATCCTCTGCCAAGAGAGGCAGCTAAGTGCCAGAACACCTCATTGCCAGGGGCAGGCCACTTTGGGAAGGGACAGGAGCAGCAGTCACTCTCTGGGGCCCCTGGCCTTTTCTGCCTTGTGATACAAGCCCCTACCCAGGGTGCCAGGCTGCCCAACAAGTAAAGGCTCTAGAATCCCTTTCCAGCAGTTGGCCAGGTAACAGCAGCAGGCACAGCCCACCCCCCAACTGCTTCCCAGCTGGGGCTCAATGCCCTCCTGGAGTCCAGCTGCAGCCTGGCTCTGTTGCCAGGATGTCCCCAAGTTGGAAAGACATGACCATCTTGTAAAAAGCATACAAGAGGCATCCAATTGTTTTTCTGTGGCGTCTCAATGTGCATACGAGGGGCATTTGTTTTCCTTACATGTTGAAACAGCTTATTCTGTATGTTCCAATTTTTTGGGTGTGGGACAGATGCAATGAAGGAGTTGCCCAGAGCCACAGCAGCAAAACAAGGTTGCACTATGAGGCATGGAGCAGAGGGTCCTGGAGGCAGACCCTCCGCCTCGAGTGGGAGCTTGGCTGGAGGGAAAGACCACGCTGGTGGCCCAGAGGTCCCAGCCCACCGCCTGTGACACAAACTTCCTCGTTTTCCCTGAGCAACAGCCATCTTTATTCATCTAAGAAGCACACGTCAGTCTCTTAGCCAGAAACAGCCAGCAAGAACAGTACACCTGTGACTTAAACATGCTTTCGTGCCAGGTGGGCCTCTGCCATCCCCTTCCCCACATTTCACTCCCTCCCTTGAACTGGCTCCTACTTCCTCAAAATCCAAAATTTGAAGGACTGTCCTGGGCAGGTTCCCCTCCCTTTGTTGGCCATCAAGATGCCTTCCTAACCAATGAGCTGGTGACTGGGTTAGGGACAGGTGTTGCTTGCATTCCCAGAGCTTTTCCTCCTATTTGTGTCAGCTGCTGCAGGAACGCATCAAGAGTATTTGCATGATCAAATTTGGGGCAAGAAGAAGGCTGGAAGGACAACTGGCAGCAATAGGGCTGGAGAAGCCCACCTGCCCCTGGAATAGCCCACATGGCTGGGCATCGGAGACTGGTGTGGTCCATGCCACCGAGCTGAGGGAGGGGGCCCTGAGCTCGGCCCTTCTTCAGTCAGGCGTCTCTGTTCAGGGGCAGCTGGACTTCACCCTGCCTTGCATTCCAGCAGTCGGTCAGCTGGCCATCTCCTTTGGCAAGACACTGCCAAGTCAAACAGGACGTCCCAGTTGTGTCCCATTCACCTTTTGAGTGATAACACACTTTCTATCCGTAGCAGAGATGCATATTTTTTTTTAATAAATAACAAAACTACAAAGCCTGCCCCTAGTCCCCCCCCCCCCGTTTTGAGGCAGTTTGTTCAGGGCTGTGGAAGTCTCTTGGCCCAGTTCATAGACATAAAGTTTGATAACAGAGCAAGCCGGCCAGTCATGAGATTCCTTCTGGTGGGAGGGAGCAGCTTGAAAGAAAGGGGACGATGGGTGACTCCTAGTCTAGAATTGGGCTGCAAGAGACTTTTCCTAGGACACCCAGCCACCATGGGAGCCCCTGGGTACTACTTTGCCCTTGGTCCCAAATGGACCCAGATTAGACAGTAACGATTGGGGTGGGCAACTGTTGCCTGGGCTCCAGTCCCGACTACCCCCACCCCCTTTTAAGGCTCCCTAGCCAGAGTCCCCTGAGCTCTGGCCAGATGCCCACAAAGCCCATCCTCTCTTTGGGCTCTGGCCAGGAGCAGCTACACCTGGATGTAGCGGATGATCTCGTTGAGCTCAAAGCCCGTGACGGCAAAGGCGCTGCCCTCTGGGTTGCAGAAGCGGGCCCCGCAGAGCAGGGTGTCAGTCACACACTCCCCATGGCAATGCTCTATCTGCAGGGAAAGAGAGAGGGGGGATGGGATACTACTAGCCTGTCCATCCCATGGAAGAGGAGGAGGTGGAGCTGTGTGTGTGTGTGTGTGTGTGTGTGTGTGTGTGTGTGTGTGTGAGGGGATCTCCTTACTCACCCCCCCCATTACCTCAATGGTCTCCGTGTCTGGATTGTGGCTCACCCTCCAGACCTGCACATAGGAGTCCTCGCCAGCAGACAGAAGCTGTGGGGAGGAAACGGGAGACAGGAGCCTCAGAACAGGCTGCTTGGGGAGGCTTCTCTGCTCCTGCTGGGGCAGCCCTTACAGCTGAGCCCAAGCAAAAAGTGGGGCTGGGGCACAAGGCCACCCCCCCCCAGCAGGTATAGAAAAAGGGCAGCGAGGGCTGGGAAGACCAGCACCTCCGAGGGCAGCATCCTTGAGGAGACCCTCCCTTTGCTGTGGCTGCATCCAAAGCCCACCAACGGGGACCCTCCACCTCTCCCCAAAAGCCTCCACCGCATTCTGAGGCTCCACAACCATGTTTGCAGCCTCAGCATCTCAAAAACGGTCTCTGTAGCAGCTCAGCAGGAGACTTCGATTTGCTTCGTATGTGGCAAGAGACAGGAGCTGCTTCCCTGCACACTTTCTCTACAGGTGCAGTCTCCAAGATGCCTGGTAAGCCTCAGCCCTTTCAGCCAGGAAGGTCGCCTGCCTCACCTTTCCTGAGAGCGGTGCCAGGTCCAGGGCATAGATCCAGCGTGCATGAGCACTAACTTCGGCTCGGAGGGCCCCAGTGGCTGCCTGGAACAGACGGATCTGCCCATTCCCGTAGCCAGCAGCAATGACCCCATTCCACAGCTTCACAGAAGAGCAGGAACAACTGAGGTTGGAAGGGAGGAATCAGGGCAAGGGGGACTGCCAGGCTCCTGACTAAGGGAAGGGGGCTGGGGCTCAGTCCGAGATAGAGCCCCTGCTTTGCAAGCAAAAGGTCCTGGGTTTGATTCCTGCATTTCCAAGCAGGCTAGTATCCCAGAGAGGTGCTAGCAGCCAGGATGGAGGATGCAAAGCTAAGCGGGTCTGAAGTGTAAGGCAGCTCCTGCGCCCCTAATCTCACAGACCTTGACACCATTAGAAGTTCCCACAGATGCCCTTACAGCTTGCATGTCTCATCCCCACAGCTGGAGCCGAGGCAGTGGGGGGGGGCACAGGATGTTGTGCTTCCTCCTCTCGATGGCTGATCCTGCCATTTCTGGTCAGTGCAGTCAGAGAGGAGCAGGAGCATGGAGAGTTCCTAGGGACTTGGCCTGTGATGGGTCTTCCTCTTTCTGTGCAACGGGCTTGTAAACCTCAATCCCTTCCCCTCTTGCTCAAATAACAGTCCTTACTCAGAAGCTGAGATCTGGGTGAGCAGCTTGAACTTCTCTCCAGAACACCAAACGCACAAACCTCCAGAGTCATCAGCCGTCACCAGGTCAGGGGCTCCCTCCTGCAACAAGAGAAAGAACAGGCTCGACCCCTCTGCCCCCCTCTCCCCATAGAGGCCAATGAATCAGACCCCCAAAGCTGAGGCAAGTGGGCTGGGGAGTGATGGGGGTCAGCCCTCTTGCAAGAGCCCAGCTGGAGATTAAGTGAATGCTCCGTCTGCCGAAGAAAGGGCTGGCTTGCCCTCCATCTCTGAAAACTTTACATGACTCCAGCATCCTAGCAGCCCTGCCTGGGGTTTGGTTTCAGACTGGATGAAATGCCAATCCTCCTATCTGAGTTTTCTATTTTGTGATCTGTAAAATCCTCAGCCTCAACAATGGCTCTTTTTCAGCCTGGAGAGAAGTGACCAGTGGGGTCCCACAGGGCTCTGTCCTGGGCCCAGTGCTATTCAACATCTTTATCAATGACCTGGATGACAGAATTGGGAGCATACTTATCAAATTTGCAGATGACACCAAATTAGGGGGCGTAGCTAATACCCCAGAGGACAGGATCAAGATTCAAAATGACCTGAATAGACTTGAAAGCTGGGCCAAAGCTAACAAAATGAACTTCAACACAGAGAAATGTAAGGTATTGCACTTAGGGCGGAAAAATTAAATGCATAGATATAAGATGGGAGATACCTGGCTTAAGGAGAGTTATATGTGTGAAAGGGATCTAGGAGTCCTAGTAGGCCATAAGCTGAACATGAGCCAACAGTGTGATGCAGCAGCTAAAAGGCCAATGCAATTCTAGGCTGCATCAATAGAAATATAGTGTCTAGATCAAGGGAAGTAATAGTGCCACTCTATTCTGCTTTGGTAAGGCCCACCTGGAATACTGTGCCACCCCCCCCAGGGGCCAGAGTGTGGTGGGGTCCCATCTGGCACTGACCGCTTCTGGCCACCTTACCAGCTGCTCGCAGAGCTCGGCCCCAATGTCTGTGATGGAGCTAGCGTGCTTTTCCAGGACTTCGCTTAGTGTGACGTTGGTGCCTTTGGCAGGGACGTCAAAGATGAGGACAGCTCCGGAGGACGTTCCTGTGGCAGGAAGGAGAATGAGCGCAGGGCCTCAGCCGGCCTCTGCTTTCTGGTGGAGGAAGAATTTCCCACCTACCCATCCTGGAAAACTGAGAGATGCAGGTACACCTAGGGATACCTCATGTTTCATTTATTTCCTATCTCTTGCAATTCCTACCTTCCCGCTCCAGGTCTCCCAAAATCTCCCTGCTCCCCCAGAAAGAAGACTTGGTCTGACCTCTGCTTCCCCTGCCTTCCTTTCATCTAGAAGCCCATTCAGCTCACTTACCTACACAGACGAAGCGCTGCCCAGTTGCCGCAATCCCACGCGCAAAGGCCGCCTTGCCTGGAGATGACAGGAAGGGAGAAAGTGGAAAGAGTGGGAGCCCCTCGCAGCTGTCCTGCCCACCCCTTCCTAGCACTTTGCACAAACAGCCTCTATGCACGAACTGGCAGCAGCATGGAAGTGAAGGGCACAGGCATCTAGCATGCACAGCCCTTGGTACATGGGCCTTGGAACGCACCCGGCTGTGCTGCCCACTGGAGCCCAGCCAATTGGGCAGGTTTTCAGTGTGTGTGCCCCTGAAAGGCCCATGGCTGAGGCCTCTGTTGCCCCTCCACTCCCTGCTTCTCAAACGACTTGATCCAGGAGAGATGCAAAACAGAAGAGGGAGCAGGATTTCCCTTGAGACCCCCACAGCATTCTGCAATGTGCCATGAGCTCCTCTAGATCCCAAAGGATTAAGGAGGGAGGGGCAAAAGCTGCCTGCTGTGAACTGTGGGACGCCCTTCCCAACTTGGCTGCCACCACTGGCTCCAAAATTTCTGGAGACAGGGAAAAGGGAATCCAAGATCAGCATTGCCTGCCTTTGTGACCCAAGGGCTGGAAGGGAGTGGTGGGGACTGGAGCCACTTGAGCCACAATCCCCAGCCAAGTCCGCCAAGGCCAGCATGTGACCCAGCACCACATGGAGGCATGAGCAGGTCCTAAAGGAAATGGTACCTGGAGAGGACGTCTCCATGCCCTCCAGAGCATGCCAGTACACCATGACGGATCCATCTGGCTCATACATCTTGGTAGAAAGATGGACCAGAGCAAGAGAGAGTGAAAGAGGGAGAAAAGATGTGCTTGTGAGTGCAGCAAGCAGGCCCATAGTCCAGAAGTGACCAGGACCGGGGTCCAGGGGGTCACCAACTATGGGGTCATCAGGCTGAACGGTCAGTTGCTGAGCCCAGCCTGAACCCAGGAGTGTCTCTCACCTGGATACCTTTCCGCGACGTGAGCACCAAGAGGATCCGGGAAGGGAGGATGCACCAGGCCGCCTGGGAGGAAAAGAGAGGAGGAAAGGTGAACGCACCAGACTCTCCTTCTGCAGCCCCAATTCAGCTCCAGTTGGGGAAAAAGAGAGGGGGGCTCAAGTGGCATGCAAGGCCCCCTCCTCAGGACACACTCCCTTTGAGATTTTGGTGGAGTCTCCTTCCTTGGAGGTCTTTAAGCAGAGGCTGGATAGCCATCTGTCAATGGGGATGCTATGATGGAGAGTTCCTGCATGGCAGAAGAATGTGGTTGGACTTGATGGGCCTTGGGGTCTCTTCCAACGCTGTGATTTTATGATAGATAGCCAGAAAGCAAGATGGCCCAGTTCAGAACAGTAAAAGGCTCCCCTGTTTCTGGGAGGAAAACCTCCAGCTTGGAGTGAGTAACTTCTGCTGGCACTGAGGGCATTTAAACTTTAAACTCCTTGCAAGGAACCTACCCTAAGGAAGGAGATTTGTGGTGGGGCTCTTGCCTATGGAGAGGTCCGTGGAGCTTAGAGGTGCCTGGATGCTGGGTGGTCAAGTGTCCAAATGAGCCAGGGTCCCCCTGTGTGCCCTTCCTCCTAGCCTGGAGTTGGCACGCAGCCCCCATTGCAGAGCACAGCATGTCCTTGGGAAAGGAAGCAGCCAGGCCCAGCACTCCTTGCGCAGCTGAAGTGGCCTGGACTTTGGTCTTGCAGGGACAAGGTGTGCAATTTAAGGCCAAGGAGGTTGCCTGGGGGCACTGGCTGCTCGCTCCCTCTTTTCCTCTGGCCGTCCCTGGCTCAGTCCAGGAGGAAAAAGCCCTTGGCCCGGAAAGAGCCACTGCCTGCTCTCCAGCTTAGCTCCTTAGGTTACAGGTGTGAGAGGTTTACAGGTGTCTTGTTATTGAGGACACCCTGGAGGTGTTCTGACCATGCTGGCGGTCAGTGGGCACAGAACGACGACTGCTTCACTGTTGCTGCCACTGTCACTTTGTCCATCCTGGGACTGGATCCAGGAAGCTGGGCAGTGGGACGCCCCCATGCTATGCCAAGCCAAGCCCCCCAGGGTAGCTGCCCCCTGCGTCCCCTCCTGTCCCCGTTGCCCCTTTGGTCTGGCCAGTGTTTCTGCCCCGGCCATCGATCGATTGGACTGACCGGGCAGGACTGGACTGCTGCTGCCCACCTGGGTCCCTGCCTACCTGCCTCCTCCTCCTCCGGCTGCTGCTCACCTGGGTGATGAGGGTGGCTCCCAGTCCCAGTCCGTGGCCGCCCTCCTTGACCTGGAGCTGCCGGTGGGCGCAGGTGGCGGCCAGAGGACCCCCGTCCCCCTCCTCGTCCCCGGGGGTGCTGACCATGTTGACGGTGGGCCCGTGGACGGAGGCGTAGTAGGTGGCCCCCCGCTTGCCCTGAGGGAGCGGCAGCACCGCCAGGTTGTTGGGCAGCGCCAGGCTGCTCTCTTTCAGGGGGAGGCTGCGGCCCTTTCGGTACATCGCCAGCGCCACTCCGACGACAACGACGACGATGCTGCGGAGACGGAGGCGGAGGATCAGGGAATCCTTGAGCTGGAAGGAACTGCTAAAGACCACCCAACCCAACCCTCTTCCATAGGCTCCTAGAGGTGGAAGGGACTGCTAAGGGTCATATAGTCCAACCCTCTTCTGCAACATAGGAATACAGAGGATCCCGGAGTTGGAAGGGGCCCTCAAGGGCCACCCAGCCCAACCCCCTTCTTCTGCCATGCAGCAACACAGAGTGTCCCAGAAGTGGAAAGGACCCAAGGGCCACCCAGGACAACCCTTTCTGCCATGCAGGGATACATAGAACTCGAGAGCTGGAGGAGACCCCAGAGGACATCCAGGCCAGACCCTTTCTTCTGCCACGCAGAATCCGACATAGGATCCTAGAATCCATAGCGCCCTCAGTCCCACCTCGCAGGGCTGGCGTTGGGGCGCTCCCTCCCTCCCTCCCTCGGGGGGGGCGTGGCCTAGAGGAGGCGGGCCTCTCCGCGGGAGAGAGAGGCGTGGCCTGAGGGCGCGCGCGGCCTGGCATTGGGACGGCCCAGGGGCGTGGCCTGCCTCAACGCCAGCGGCCTGCTTCAGAGGAGCCGCTCACGATCCCGCCTTCCTTCCCTCCCTCCCTCCCTCCTTCCCTCGCTGCCTCGGCGGGACTCCTTGCTTCCGGAAGCGCCCGGGACTCTTCTGTTCCTTCCCTCACCGGCTCTCTCTCTCTCTCTCTCTCTCTTTCCCCTTCCTTCGCTCGCTTCCCCCGCCGTCATGGAGACGACGCACGGGCGCGATGACGTCAGGCGCGATGACGTCAAGCGGGCGGGCGCGCGCATGTGGGCGGCGGCGGCGGTGGTTGCGTCGGCGGCGCGGCGCCGAGCGGGCGGGGCCGACTCGGACGCAGGGAGCCGCGCAGGCGCAAAAGACGAAGAGGTATTCTCTCCAAGCCCCGCCCCTCTTTTGCTCATGCGCAGACGCCAGTTCTAGGCGGTGCTCCCCCCCCGCAAAGCTACCTTTCCAGCTGCAGGGAGGAAGGAAGGAAGTGTGAAGCGCCCGGAAATAGAAGGCGTCGCAAAATAAAAGCCAAAAGCGCTCCTATGAATTCATTTCACAGGGTTTATTTGCAACTGCTGTATAGTGGAGTTTGTTGTCTGGCTCAAGGCTATGGAATTCTGGGAGTTGGAGTTTGTTGTGGGTCCAGAGCCGAGCAGAGATCTGGACCCCAGAACAAACTCCAACTCCCAGAATTCCATAGCCTTGAGTCAGACAACAAGTTAAAGCGGTGCCAAGCCGGGTTATCTCTCCAGGATCCATCCTCAACCTCCTACTGTATTTGCAGAGCATAGGAAGCCAAGCCAGACACAGTGCTACTCAATGAGCTTCTTAGCCATGCTCAAAATGGCGGACAACTTGGAAGGTCAGGGCCTGGAAGAGGAGGATCCTCAGGCCGCCATGGATGGGAACCCAATGGGGCTCCTAGGCGGCCCCACAGAAAACACCGCTCCCTGGATTGCTGCCATAATAATAATAGAGCTTTGATAATAGTAATGATAATGATGATAATAATAAACAGAGGCTGGGTGCCCTTCTGTCACAAGGGATGCTTTGATGGAGAGTTCCTGCATGGCAGATTGGGGTTGGCGCTTTTTGGGGTCTTTTCCAGCTCTATGATTCAGTGAATCCCTCTTTCCTCTCACAGGTCTTTTGTGCCAGACCTCGGGGCAGTGGTCCCTAGGGAGCGGGTCTCATGGGGCAGGGGCAGGGTGGGCTCAGCCCTGCTTCCCTTGGCCTCTGGCGATGGGCCACAAACCCAGCAAAAGGGCACCCAAACTTTACTGGGAGGTAGCTCTCAACTGGTCCAAGGAGGGAAGGGTCAGCGGCCAGAACTGAGCCCCTTGGTCCTCCCAGTGCCAGAAAGCGGTGGATGCTGGGGGAGAGCATCAGAGAGCAGAAAACCCTTAGGCCAGTCTTCCATGGCTGGGTTTGAAGGTAGAGCTGCAGTGCCCCTGGATAAAAGCCATGCCCCATGGCAGTGAGCCACTGTGCCACTGGGCAGAGGGTCCAGATGGGCTCCAGAGTGTGGGTTCAAAGGTCCCTGAGCTCAAGTTTGGTGGTGAAGCCTCCACTTTGTCTGCAGGCAGCGTCCAAGTCAGTGCCCTCGTCTCCAGGTGATGGAAGCGGCCCTCATCTGTGCCAGAGGAGTCCCCAGATAATCACTGCTGCCAGTCAGGATGGGCACCCCTGGGTGGGATGGATGAATGGACCACTGGCTGGAGCCGCTACAAGGCTGCTCTCTAAGGAAGTTGTGGGCTTGACACCTACCTGCAGCCAGGGCCTAGGCCTTTTCTTGCTTCTGTCCACAAGGGTTTTTTCAGAGGGGGGCTGCCCTTTGCCTCCTGGGGCTGCCTTTGGAACCCAGGACCTTGGCTGCATCTCTGTCCCCAGTTGCCACGGCCCCATCAGGAGCCCTCCCCAGCGTCCTGAGTCCTGACCAGGAGCATGGAACCCTTGGCCGGCTCCCTTCCCCGCAGGAGTTCTCTGTTCTCTGAAGGACCTCTGCTGGACAGTGGCCGCAGAATCTCCTCTGCAGGTGTCACAATGCGTTCTCAGGTCACCAGGCAACGGCCCACACCTTGGCACACACCTTGCCCGCAGCGTCACTGGAGGAGGGCAGCTCTGCTCCGAGGCTCTGTCGGCTTCCCTGTCCGGATCTTTGGTGCTGAGCGGCCCCTTCTGTTTTCCCCTTGCAGAAAATGGCATCCCGGGACCGTGTGGCTCAAGCCAAGTCGCGGGCGGAGCGCTCCCGTCCGCCCACGGTGCCCGTCCCCCAGATAGAAATCATCCCTGGGCGCCTCACCGAAGGCGACTGGCTCTCTATGCTCAGTTTCGAGGAGGCCGAGGACAGCGTGGGTGAAATTTTGGCTGGCATGCTGGACCAGGTCATGGATGAATGCTACAAGGTCTACCTGACCCGCCAGGTGAGATGAGAGGTCCCTTCCTGGCGCCGGCGCATTTGGCAGGGCTGTCTGTGAGCAAGTGGGCTTTTGGAGGGCCAGGATGGTGGTCCTGGGCTGCGGGGGACGCATAACAGGGTCCCCTTGACCAAGCAGCTTCCAGGACAATCGCAGCCTTTGGAAACCTTTGGGGCCTGACAGATTTTATCCGAAGCTGTTCATGTGTCACGGTTTTAAATTCTTCACACTGGTCCAAGTCACCTTGACTGTCTTGGTTTAACTCACCTAATCGTTTGTCATGTTTTGAGTCTGTTTTATTCCCTTCCACCTTACAATTCTATATTGTTTATATTAGCCAAAGTTTATTGTTTGCTGGCCTGATTTTGTATGTTAGGATACAAATATTTCAATAAAATGAGATTAAGGTTTCATCCAGGCATCTGAAAGCAAGGCAGCCCAGAACTCCCTGAGGGCATGAAAGCCCCAGCTGACCAGCTTGGACAAAGGCCCCAACCTCTGCCTCAGTCTAAGGGGAAGCAGAGAAGCCCACAGAGTCTCTGGAGCACTCAGTTGGCGCTTCCAAACAATCCATTTGCTCTGGCATTGCCCAAATGGCCAGTCAGCTGCTGTTTTCGCTTTCCTGCAAGAAGGACAGTATGAACCTCTGCACAAAAACCTCAAGGCTGGAGAATCCGTCCCCTTCTGAGGGACTCTGCTTTTCCACCTGCAAACAGCCCTTAAACTCAGGATTTGATCCTGGTCCCCCCAGGAGAGATGGGGGGGTCTCAGCCCTCTGGCCTGTGGGGTGGCTATCCTTTGGCCTGGCTCCTTCTGGCCACCTGCGCCTGGCTGACCTGGTGCCCTGTCCACCTGCTCTCCCCTGCAGTGCATCCCTTACGTCATCAACCAGGCCAGGGAAGCCATGCTCCAGATCATCGAGTGGCGCTTTCTGGTGCGGGATGAAGGTGAGATGGAGGTGCCCACGGACCCCGCCTGGCAGGAGGATGAGGAGCCAATGCCCTGCATCACAGATTCCTGGGCGGAGGGCTCCGTGCCAGTCGTACAACCTGCACTGGAGTGTGAGGTAAGTGGGCCACAGCAGCAGTCTGGCCACAGGGAAGTGACTGCCTGTGCCCTCTGCCCAGTGGGGCAGCTGGGCCAATGGAGGAGGGAGGGGGCCAGGAGGCTGGGAAGGAATCAAAGGAGAACCAGGTCGTGGTGGGATAGGGTGGGGGCTCGAGGTCAAATTCTGCCAGGAGAGGCAAAAGGGGCCTTTGGCCCACAGATAAGTCGGATGGAGAGGAGGTGGCCTGGTTGGACCTGATAGGACTGGACTTAGAGTGGACGCAGAGGGAAGGGGCGTTTCTCCTCAAAGGAAAAAAGCCAGTGTGATGTTTTGGATGTAGGGCCAGGACTCTGGGAGAGCAGGATCGGATCCCCTTAGCTCAGCCATGGAAACTCACTGGGTGACTTCAGGCAAATCCCAGTTCTGAGGAATGCGCAGCTGGCAAACCTCCTCGGAAGAAACCTTCCCAAGAAAACCTTGCTTACTGTACATTGGAGTCAATGTAAAGGCCTATAACACCAGCAGTCAAAAGGGGGGAAATGTCTCTCTGCCCAATTTGGGACTCGGCTCCTTGCTGACTCATGTGGCCCAGGTAGGAAGGTGAGGCCAGGCCTCCCTCTAATCCTGGCATCTTGATCCTAGAAATGAAGAGTGGAGTCCCCAGTTTGTTTTTTTCCCCAGGGATGGTGATGGCAGCATCAGCCAAAAGGGCTCCATGCTTCACGGCAACATGCTCTGACAGCCCTGGGCTTTTCCCCCTGGGAAGGGTGCATGTTTGCCCCTTCTTCCCCAAGGTGTGAGAAGGGCCCAACAGAGTGTTACCCTTTGTCTGGGTGTCACCCGGTATGGTCTGCACCCCCTGCCCAGTGATGCCCCTGGACATGAAGAGCGCGTCTGGGCTTTGGTCAACTGTAGACCCACATGGGCTTCTTGATGGGATCTGGTCCCTTGCAACCCCCTCCTCATCTGGGGTCTCCTCTGGATGCCTTCAGAAAGAGGCTGGGCAGCTACTTGCTGGGGATGCTCCATTTGGAGATCCTGCATTGAGTGGGTGTGTTGAATCTGATCGCCCATAGGGCCCCTTCCAACACTAATATTCTGTGACTACTCTGGTGGTCCTCTGTGTGGGGCTGCCCTTGGCTCCGGTTTGGGAGCTGCAGCCATTGCAGAATGCAGAAAGCTGGAGGTGCATGCACTTCTTCACATAAAAGATCCCCATTGTGGACCTCAGGCAGGGTTGGATCCAGGGTGCGTGCGTGTACGTGTGGATGTGGATCCATATAGCCCCATATTGCCAGCTGTGATGGGCAGCATGGCTCTCCTAAAGGGTGCCTTTCAGGCAGGATTCTCCTCCTGGCTCTTGCTGGGGTTTCCAAAGGCTCCAAGGACTGGGACAGGATGAGAACAAGAGTGTTTTCGGGGAGGGATAGAATCATAGAATCGTAGAGTTGGAAGAGACCCCAAGGGCCATCCAGTCCAACCACCTGCCATGCAGGAAATCTCAATCAAAGCATCCCCGACAGATGGCCATCCAGCCTCTGTTTAAAGACCTTTAAGGAAGGAGACTCCACTACATTCTGAGAGAGTTTGTTCCACTGTCGAACAGCTCTTACTGTCAGGAGGTTTCTCCTAATGTTGAGCTGGAATCTCTTTTCCTGTAGTTTGCATCCATTGCTCCATTGAGTCCTATTCTCTGGAGCAGCAGAAAACAAGCTTGCTCCCTCCTCAATGTGACACCCCTTCAAGTATTTAAACAGGGCTATTATATCACCCCTTAGCCTTCTCTTCTCCAGGCTAAACATCCCCAGCTCCCTCAGTTGTTCCTCATAGGACTTCATGGTTTCCAGACCCTTCACCATTTTAGTCTCCCTCCTTTGGACACATGGCTCCAGTTTCTCAATGTCCTTTTTGAATTGTGGTGCCCAGAACTGGACCCAGCATTATTCCAGGAGAGGCCTGACCAAAGCAGAATAGAGTGGGACTATGACTTCCCTTGATCCAGACATTATACTTCTATTGATGCAGCTTAAAATTGCATTGGCCTTTTTAGCTGCCCACACTGTTGACTCATGTTCAGCTTGTGGTCCACTTGGACTCCCAGATCCCTTTCAGACGTAGTTTCATTCAGCAGGTGTCCCCCATAATCCTATATCTGTGCATTTCATTTTTTGCCCTAAGTGCAGTACCTTACATTTCTCTGTGTTGAAATTCATTTTGTTAGCTTTGGCCCAGCTTTCTAGTCCATTCAGGTTGTTTTGAATTTTGATCTTGTCCTCTGGAGTATTAGCCATTCCTCCTAATTTGGTGTCATCTGCAAATGGTCCCTCTGTGATTCTGAGAATGATTGCGATTGTAAGAAGAGGATCGGAGGGATAGAAGACCCCGAAAGCAGAACCATTGAATGCAAAAGGCAGAGAGGAGTATTGTGTGGTGACTGGGGGTTGTGGGTTTGGTTGTGCTGAGTTTATGAAGAGGAGGCTGGATGTGTCTGGGATGGACCTTTCCTCCAAGAGATTCCCTTAACTCCCATGAACCAGAAATGTTCCTGTTTGGCCTTGCCAGGGGTCCCCTTCATACCCAGCGTACTTTTGGGGCCTCTCTCCGCTCTTGAACTCTTCCATTTTCAAATGCTAATCCTGAATCTGCCAGTGTGCTCTGGGCTGGGCTTGGCTGGAGGGGCTCTTGGGCATGGGTCTTCCTGGCCTGGCATTTCTTCATGGTGCCCCCTTTCCCTCCAGGTGCTGCTAGCCAGACTGCTGGATGAAGTCCCTGCCATGGAAGATGAAAAGGAGCCTGGCGGAGACACAGTGGTGGGTGTTGCTCCGGCACCTGGTGTTGCTCCGGCAGCCCTGCACACCCTACAGCAAGAGGCAGAGGCGGAGGAGCAGCCTTTGCCTGCCTCCTTGCCGGACATCCAGACGCCCAAGACCCGCAGCAGCAGCAGCAGCAGCAGCAGAGTACGTCTCAGGGCCCCGGAGGATCTCCCGCTGGTGAAGGAGGCCCCCTCCCCACCAGCCCCGCTGGGTTCAACCACCAAGCTGAGGGCCCACCCTCAGGACCATGAGGGGTCGCCGCGGGCAGCCCGGTTAAGCTGCCCACTGATGGGCCCGGAGAGCTCCGAGAAGAACCTGCTCCTCCTGCGGAAGCACTCCCAGTTCCCTGTAGTCGAGGATGAGGATGAGGATATGGGGCGACCCCACCTCCTGCCCCCCTCCTGCAGCAACCTGCTGCGGATCCAGGTGGGCCGGCCCCCCATTACCAAGGACGTCTTCTATGACGAGCATGGCCGCATCACCATGGTGCCTCGCCTGGACCCAGCCCGGCTGCCCAAGCACTGGATCCGGCCCACTGTGGAGGTGGTGGACCCGGACGTGGAGTCCCGCCGGCAGGAAGCCCTGAAGACCGTCTCGGGACGCTGTACCCGGCGCTGGCGCTCCCGCCGCCACCCCGCCAAGGCCCCTGAATTGGCTAGGAGGGGCACAGAGGTGGGCCCTGGAGCCATCCTGCCTCCCGGGGTCCCTACAGTGCTGCTGTGGGAGGGTCCGGCCAGGGCCATGCGGCAGCGTCTCTCAGAGCAAGTTGCCCACCGCCCGCCTCCCCCAGGGAGGGTCTTGGAGCCCACCGCCCTCTTCTTTGTCAAGCCCACCTTGCTGATGGAGACGGTGGAACTGGCCCCGGGGGTCACTCTCCGCTGCAGCGGCAGCACCACCCAGCACCTCCCGCCGGTGGCTCCTCGGGAGGAGGTGATGGCAGGAGAAGCCCACGGGGAGCTCCATCTCCTCCGCCCACAGGTGACCTTCCCCATGGCAGCCCTGGAGCAGATGGCAGGCCCTCCTCAGCCCCTGCCCCGGCTTCACCCAGGAGCAAGTGCACGGCCAGGCTGCCCATGTTAGGAGGCTGGGACCCCCAGGGCAAGAACCCCCTTGCCCGCTTGTATTAACCCCCCCCCCCTTTGTGGAATAAAAGGAAGGACTTTGGTATGGCTCTCCTTCTTCTTGTTGGCTGTCTCCTTGGGTTCTCACAGCTACTAGCCACCTTCTTCCCCACCAGCCTAGCAGGGAAGGGGTTAGTCAAAGGAGGAGGAAGAGGAGGTGGCAGCGGCCAGAGGCTTGTGTTGGGCCACTCTGGCTTTGGCCCAGAAACGTTGCCCTGGATCTGTTCCTTACTCTCTGGAGATAGAAATACTCTGCAGATGCCTAAGGATACCCTTGTGCATACGTTGGGTGCCACAACAAGGACAAAGGTGGGCTATAAATTAAGCCCATAAATCCACAGGCCTATTCCTTTTCAGGAGAAAGAGGCCTTTGTACGACGGGGGTGCTACTTCCAGCCTGGCTCCATCCTTTGGCCAAGACCCCTAGGTTGGTCACCCTGCTTTGGCCAGGCAGGAGGTATAGCTCCTTCTGTCCCTGTGGGCCAGGTGCCGAGGGGGCAACGCACTCTCCGGCCAGGGCAAGGGGTGGGAGGTCTTGGGGCAGGAGCTCTGCCATGGAGCTGGACAGTGGTGCCCCTGTCCTTCTCCTCGAATGGCCCTTTCATGTTTGTTGATGACAAGAACTGAAGACCTCAGCCAAGGCCGCCTGTAATATTTACATAGCACCATTCTTAGTTCAAAGTCATGGCTGCGGCAGGAGTGGCTGGGGCCTTGACTTTGAGGCCCTGAGGGGTGGGTGAGGGGGTGGTCATGGGGATGGTGGGCAGGCTTTCCTAAACTCATGAGTAGAAATAATCTGGCTGAGGGGCACCTGCATAGTGGAAATCAGCAGTTGCTCTACACCTCCCTGCTGCTGAATACTGACACTGAGCAATTCTGGTGTCTTGGCCCACACTTCTGGCACCTGGCAGCTTGCCCCTTTGCGCCATGGAGGATTGCACCTTCCAGTGTGCCACAACTGGTCAATGATGGGAGTGAATCTTTCTGCCCAAGAGGCTGCCGCCATGGAGACCTGGCACTGGTGGGGCTCTTGCCCTCTGGGTTGCCATGTGGGGGTCTTCCCAGGGCACTGCTTGGCTCCCAGGAAAGAGGGCTCATGGCCTTCCTTGGGGTCCAGCTCTGGGGCCCTTTTCCCATCCTTGGTTTATGGAAGACCCTCACTTCCAAATGCAGCTGGGCTGCTGTGGCTCCTCTTTGGCCACCCCATTTCCCACCTCCCTGGTTATCTTTAAGTCTTTCTTGTATGGCTGTATTTTTGGGGGGAATATCTTCCTTCTGGGGATGCTGTGGCTTAGTGGTTGACACCAATTCTGACGATTGGAAAGTTGGCGGTTTGAGGCTGAGTGAGCTTCTGCCACTAGTCCTAGCTTGTGCCAGCCCAGCAGTTCAAAAGCAGGCAAATGCAAGTAGATAGGTACCACTTTGGTGGGAAGGTAACAGCGTTCAGTGCACTAGATCACCGGAGTTGTCTTTGGACAACGCTGGCTCTTCGGCTTAGTAACAGAGATGAGCATCATCCCCTATACTTGGTTATGAGTAGACATTCATGTCAAGGGACTACCTTTACCTTTTTACCTTTCTTCCTTCCTCCTGCCCTGAGCTTTGATGCCTGTCTCTTTGGCCAGGTCCACTTCCACTGGCCTTTCTGGCCCATTGTGATGGCCAGAGCAGAGCCCCATAAAATCTGTGAGGCTCACCCCACTTCTCTGGCGGGATGCCTCTGAGAGGAGGCCGGGGGAGGCTTGTGGGCTTGGCTTGATGTGCTGATGGCTTACCTTGGGGCCTTTTGCACTCATAGCAGAGTTACTTTGAGAGCACTTTTCCTGCTTGGCTCCAACTCTCCCATTCCAGACCTGGGTGTAATTCCAGGGAGAGTGAGAGGACCATCTTGCTCTGGAACCAGCTGCATTTTTGGGCTCCTTCGAGAGTCTTTTCGGTGCAAAACATGACACCTGTTTCTCTTTATAGCCTAAGCTTTCTTGGTGGGCCATGGGTATAGCTGGTGGTACCCAGCAGAGATGTATCCCAGGCCCTTCACTGGCGGTGCCTGGCTTCCCCTCACAGCCAATGACAGAATTGGGGGCCCAAACCAATTCTGTCCGGATTTATCCTTTGGCTGGCAATCAAGCCAAACCAAATCCCTGTCGGAGGACATATGGGGAGTCCTTGGGTTGGGTGCACACTCCCACCCCTGGATCCCCAAAGGTTGTACTGTGCAGATGCAAACAAGGCACACAAGTCGCCTCAATAACTGAGAACTTCACAGGCGGATTAGTAACAGAGGAAAAATGCACTCCCTGTTCATTCCCAGCCTTCCTATCTTTGTGCAGCCTCACAATACCAAGCAATTGCAAAAAGTAACCAACAAGGTCACTCATACAAGTCAGGCTTCTCAATGCCACTGGGCAGCCGTTTGCCTTTGGCCATGATGCTAAGAAGGACTCCGGAACCCATGTGCCTGGATTCATCTCTTGGATCTCACATGGACAACATTTACAGCTGGCCACTGGCGCTTCCCCTTATTGGCATATCTGCTAAAACCTACGCAAGAGCATATAATGCAAAACAAAACTATACAGAACAGAAGAGAAATGTGTCTCAGCATATAGAGTATTTAAAAACCATTGCTCTAGATCACAGCAGGCATCACATAGGAGGCATAATAGAACATAACAGAACAGGATCCTATTGCAGTAGTTTACAAGCGCACTGATAATGGGGGCTTTCATGCAAGAGGGGCTGCCAGCCGACTCCTGGTAAAGCAATAGCACACAAATAAGCATGTTCATTTTCACTCACGTTTGGGGATAGCACACTATATTTTGATGATGTGTGTTGATCCATGGGGAGAGGTGGGTAAGAAACAAACAAATAATAATAAAATCACCATCATCATCATCATCATCATCACCATCATCATCACCATCATCACTGTGCAATCCTGCGGTTCATGATTTGGTGAGACACTAGAACTCTCTGGCAGAGAATTCTAAGTACACCTTGCTAAATATAAACCTCTGGATTCCACAGGATTCTGCCCCGGAGGTTAAAGAGGAATCCAAGTGGTATAACAGTGTAGTGTGAACAGGCCCCTTGTCTGGCTGCCCAGAGGAAGGACTGCAGGCGAGTGCATCTCTTTTGCCATCTCCTAGCTTTCTGGGGCCATATGCTGCAGCACAGTTCCCCTAACAGAACATGTGACAAAGGCATCGAAGTTTATGCCCAAGGAAACCCTTGCTGGTCCTTAAGGCAGTATAAGGTTCTTTGCAGTGGGTTTTGCCGCAGGAGACTCAGCATGGATTTTCTAACAACTTTGCCAGGGCTGTGAAGGAACATCTGCAGACGTTCTGTCCCCTTGAACCCTCTCTTGGCTATTCCATCCACTCCATCATTCAACAATATTGTATCACATCACTAAGACCAAAATGTCTCTCCTTGGGCTGCAGTTGGGTTTGAGCTCCTTGCAAAGAGTGATGATAGGAGAGATGATGAAAACCAACTGCTGAGTTCAGATTTTAACTTGCAAGGGGCTTTGTGGGCTGCTCCTGCTGGACAGTCCAGGACCTTGCAACCATTCAGCAAGGCAGCCAAGGCCAGGCTCAAGGGTGGACGCCTCAGGTGCGTGGGTCCATGTACCAGAGCTCAGAGGTGGTGCGTTGTGTGTTTCCTACTGTCTGTGGTGAGCCAGAGTGCTCCAAGGCCCATTGCCCTTCCTCCCCAAGACCTCTTACAAGGGCTTTGTCTCCCCATAGGACCTCTCCAGGGAGCCCCACAAGGCTGACCATGCGTGAGGGTGCTGAAGACCCCCCTCTTCCATGCCAAGGGTGCTGTTTCCTCCCCCAGACGACTCTGAATGCAGCTTGATTCCTTGTCCAGCTGGCTTTTCAGCATGCCTGAGTGACCCGCGGCCCCTGGCCAAGCTCGCTCTGTTCAGAGATAAGGGTGTCCTGCCTTGGCATGCCTGGCACACGGCTCGTTCCAGAACCAGTTGAAGATGGCTTTTCTCCCTTGGTCCATGAGAGCCTTGGGACTTTGCAGAATGAGGAAGAAAAGCCAGTTGAAGGATGGGAAGGAAGCTGACTCAGAGCTCTGGTCCAGAGAGGAGTGTCCAGCCCTAAAGCATCGTCATCTTTATCATTGGCTAAATTGGGGGGGGGGGGCGTTGATTCCTCTTTCCTTCTGAGTTTTATTGTTCCATCTCTTTGAACCATCACTTTATAGGACTGGGCTCTCTCACCGGAGAGAGCCTCACACACCTGCTTTGGCTGGGATCCAGGTGTGGAATCAAGGCACCACATCTGTTGCAGATGTGGCACTTGTTCCAGCTGTGTACCCAAGAGCGCAATTGGGCATGTTTTCCTCCACCTGACACTGGATCTGTTCCAACAGCTGCTGATGGGCTCGGGTCCAAGGGGAACCTCTTGCTCCTCAGCCCTGGACTTTCATCCCGCTGGAGCTCTGTGATCCCTGAAGTGCCGCTTGTCCTCCTCCGCCTGAGCTGGCTGGAAGAGCCACATAGAGCTGGGTGGCTCACCGCTGGCACCAGCCTACCAGGCCTGGGTGCCAGACATGGGGGTCCTGGGGGCAGTCATTTCCCATCCCATCTGGGCCGCCTGCTCCCTGGTCCTGGCTGTGGCCCTCTGGGCGAGGAGGTGGAGGAGATGGAGCCCTGGCACTTGCCCTGTGGACCTGAGTGGCAAAACGGCTGTCGTGACTGGAGCCAACAGCGGTGAGTTTCCCGGCAGGATGGGGCAAAGTTAGAGCAAAGGATGGTGCCCAGGCTGCAGCCAAGGTCTTTGGGAGCAATAGGGACCTAGTGGGTGCTGTGGCATGAGTGGCCCAGGATCTGCCCTCTGCTGTGCCTGGTCAGCATGTCCGCACTCCCTCCTTGGACTGGGCACTATGGGAGATGACCTCAGCCCTGTATGGCAGCCCTGCCTGCGGAAGGTGTGAGAGATGACCCAGTTCTCAGCAGCACAGGTTGCACAAGGCGCTGAGTGCAAATCATGCCTTTAACATCCATGCTAGGCAAGCAGGACAGTGCCAGGGATTGGAAAGCAGGTGCCATGCCAGTCCAGAAGGGTTCAGCTGCTACCGATGGGTGGGGTGGGGTCATGGATTAACATTGGGTGTTTTTAGCTTTTATTTGTTCACGGCCTCCATTTATCTCGAATGCCCTACATTTTGAGGTGCCTTGTCCTCCTTTGCAGTTATGATGACATCTGCTCAGCCTGCTCCTGGCCGCATTGCGATGGTGGCACTGGAGGAGGGGAAGTATTTGGCATTAAAAGCATGGCGTGTTCTCTCCCGCATAGCTTTGAACCCAAGAGAGTTGATCCACTTATGTATTGAATTCGAATCACATTTTCCTCTCAGGATGGGATTCAAGGTGGCTTGCGATACATTTGAAAATATTAAGCTGAAACATTGGTTTGCAAAAGTTTAAAAAAGGATTAAACAATATATTTTTAAAAAATGATTAAAAATAATTAAAAGCACTAAAACGTATATCTGGCCGTTGAGTGGTATCCGGTCAGTTCAGGGCTCAGAGTCGGCCAGAGTCCCAAGGTCAGGACTGTACAAGCCAAAGCCAGTTGACCTATAAATATTGGGGGAGGACAGAGATATCAGCCCCCCCCCCGGCCATCCGAAGTGTATGCGGATTTAGACCCTGAATCTGTGGGAAAAGGTTGTTATCTTTGGCCAAAGAGTTTTCCTCCCTTCCAGAAAAAGCAGTCTGTCCCAGCAGCAAAGAGCAACTTTATTGGCACAAACCAGAAGTTGATACGCTTGCATTTTGACAATGCAAAACTGCAAACCCACTTGGATGGCAGAGAGAGCCTCCTGACTTCATTCGGCGAAAGTATCACTTCAGAATGAGTTTTTATCAAGCAACAACAGGGCATTCGTTTCATCCATGCTGCACAAACGCAACAGTAAAGGATACAGTGAGCGGAGGGAGACGTAGTTCCCGGCAGCCCTATCTGTAATATGTCAGGCGGCCAAGGTCAATTTCCCGTTCTTACAATTCTGACCCACACCGTCAATATGGCTGGACTCTAGTTTGCTAACGATCATGGACTTTGGGCCTTTAAATATGAAAATGTCTTCATCGTAGAAAATGACACATTGAGAACAACTAGGTCTTTAAACAGAAGCTTGATGGCCATCTGTCAATGGGGATCCTTTGGCTGAGAGTTCCTGCATGGCAGAAGAAGGGGGTTGGACCGGGGGGCCCTTGGGGTCCCTTCCAACTCTTATGATGCTATGATTCTAGTCCAGCCCCAGCTAAAAGGAACTTGGGAATCTTGGTTTGAAGTTAAATTATGAATATGGTCTCAGGAGTTTGTCTACAAACCGGAAGCAGCATCTGTTAATGTCCTCCATTAATTTCCAGGCCTCTGTGACCAACCAGAAAGTGAGGTCTTCTTGGCTCCTCTTGCTCTAAAAAGCATTGCCCATACATACAGCGCACCCCTTGACTTCAGCTCATTCTCTTTCTCCCGGTATAATCCTGGACTGGTCCTTTCCATCCCTGGACTGGTCTTTCCGTTCTTCCATCACTGCTGCCTGATGTCCCCCAACCCACAACTGCGGCATCACAATCCCCAGCGCCTTTGCCTGGCGTCCTGGTGGTGCTTCTCACGCGCACAGCATCCCTTGCGCAGGTGGCTGTATGTCTCGGCCATTGCAAAATGGACACGTCCACATCACAAGTGTGACTGTTGCATGCGCCAATGGGCATTTCTGGATGGCTCATCAATGCCATCAATGTCTCACGTGGTTCACTGAGTTTGCAGAAAACAGAGACTGAACATTGTTTGATGCACAGCCGGTTGCACAAAACTGATATTCAGCAGAAAGGAGGTGGAACGCAACCACCCCTTAACCGTGCGATTGTAGATGAACATTGCGCTAGCACAATGTGGGATTGATTTCTTTCTCTATCTAGAGCAGGAAAGTTGCAACACGATTGACAGGTTGTTTCTGCAAATATTTAATGGGAGAACAAAGCCCTGTTGTTTGTTGGCAGACTTCTCCAGGGACTAGTGTCACATTTCGGTACAGGAGGAAATCGAATGCTAGATGCCTCCATGTTTTGGAGAAAGGGTATCCCTTGAAGGTTATTAAAGAGGTACAGGACAAAGTTCGTAGGTTAGATCAGAAGAAACTTCTGCTTGATTCCAGACCCAAGAGAGCAGCCGAAAGGGTGGTCATGCTGCTTACTTCCAATAGACATTGACAGAAGGTGAAGGAAAGCATTATGAAACACTGGCACCTGCTGGGAAACATACCAGGATATAAAAACAGACCGATGTTTGCCTATAAATGTACTCAAAACATCAGGAACATAATAGTACGGGCAGACTTTGGTTTTCCAGGTATACAAGAAGGAGGAGGAGGAAGGCGGAGCTGGAGGAGGAGGTGGGTTGGTGCTGCCCACCACTCCAGGAAGGGAATGAGGAGGCGGGTTGGTACCGCGGCCAGCCGCATTAGCAGCAGCAGCAATGGCCGCAGGAGCGGGCCCCAGACCGGGACAAATGCGTGGCTGGGGGCCAAACCGGGCCGGGACTGGGAGGGCCCCCCAAAAGCGGGATTTTCCCAGCGGCCACCAGATATGGCATCCCTACTCCCATCACCAGACCATCTGGTTATATAAAGGCCTTAGTGAGCAATACATGACCATTCTTGCTTCTGAATTGAGTAGAGACACATTGAGTTGATGAGCAGATGCAATATATTTTAAATGGTTATAGGCCACTGAGGAAGACTGAGGTCGAAAGGCCTCTGGCCTTGAGTTTTTAATATCATTTTAGGATTTTATGTTTGCATTTGCACTTCTTTGAGTGGGGTATTGTTACCCTTTCAGTAACTTTACTGACTTTCCTGTTCCAGGGTCTGATAACTCTGGCCTTGAGTTTGGATGTTTTGAACATTTTGTGCAATTGCTCATTTTTCAGTGGGGTATTTGTACCCTTTTTGAAATTATCCTGGACTCTCTACTCCAGTGTTTATTTGATGCCTTATTTCTGTACAGAGGTGTCTTTTGGTAATTGGACGTGGGTTGCATTTTACACAGATTATTTTCTTTGATAGAACCCTTGAGTTTGGTTGTTGTGTGTTTCTGGGTTAACTCCAGGCGTTCGGAAGCACATGGGAAGCAGCATAGCCCAGCACTGGGACAGCTGGGTTCAGGACGGCCCTCCTCTTCCCCATCCTTCTTGGTCATGTCTGCTGTTGCAATCAATAAAAGACAGAACCGGAAGTTAGAATCGTAGAATCAAAGGAGTTTACCACACTGGGGCTGATTTTGCCATTAAAGAGAGATTAAAGGGCATTTAAAGCATCCCGCAAATAAAGCAAAAATGGCAAGCAATTGCGCGAATGATTATCATACACAATTGTGTAAATGAAGTGGTATCATGGTCAAGTTGTATGCATTGTCACGGAAATCCAGAAAGTAAAAAGTTGCGTGTTAATGCTTCTTTGTGACCATTTTAATGGTGCGTTTTGTGCAATGTTGTGCAAAATCGTTACGCGTAATTACATGAGTTTTGCGGGATAGTCACAGGATAAACTCCTTCATGTGATAAACTCCATAGAGTTGGAAGAGACCCCAAGAGCCATCCAGTCCAAGCCCCTTCTGCCATGCAGGAACTCACCATCAAAGCATCCCTGACAGAAAGCCATCCAATTTCTGTTTAAGAACCTCCAAAGAAGGAGACTCCATGGCACTCCAAGGCAGCAGCTTCCACTGTCAAACAGCTCTTACTCCCAGGAAGTTCTTCCTAATGTTGAGGTGGAACTTCTTTTCCTATATTTTGCGTCCATTCCTCCATTGGGTCCTGTTCTCTGGAGCAGCAGAAACCAAGCTTGCTCCATCCTCAGTGTGACTTCCCTTCAAATACTTGGATGGCTTGGATGGAGTCTTCCTTCACGGCTGAGGAAAGCTGGAATGGGTGGCCCTTGAGGTCTCCTCCAGTTCTGTGATTCTCCAGCAAGGATGTGTGTCTGGATTTCTGGCAGCAAACGCTCTTTGGGTGGAGTGTGGAGGCCTGGGGTCCATCTGTTTCCAGCTCAAAGCATCGGCTGCCCTTGTCTCCTGCAGGGATCGGGAAGTTCGTGGCCCTTGACCTGGCACGCCGGAACGCGCGGACCATCCTGGCCTGCCGCAGCTTGGAGCGTGGCCAGGCTGCCCTGGAGGAGATCCGCAGGGCCACCGGGAACCCTCAGGTGCAGCTGCGCATCCTGGACACCAGCTCCATGGCCTCCGTGCGGGACTTTGCCCAGCGGTTCCTGGAGGAAGAGAAGCGCCTGGACATCCTGGTCAATAACGCAGGAGCCTCAGGTAAAGGCCTTGGGGGCCAAGGGCCAGGCCAGGGACCAGGAGGCGGCAGGAGCAGCCCCAAAGAGCCAAGAGCCAGGGGCTCCTAGTTGGCCTCTGGGCAGCCACAGTCCTTCCTCTGGTGATGCCCTTATCGGGTCAAGCAGAAGGGCCAAAGTTCATTCCACTGCCTTTCGACACTCACTGGCTTATTCATCACACAAGGATGGTAAGAAATGATGCAGAGGAAGACCAGTGAGGAGTCACAAGTCTGCATCTTGTTTGCAGGGTTATTGCAAGAGGGCTCTTGCAATGCCTGGCATTTTTAAAGACCTGGCAAGATTGGGCTCACTGTGCTTTGCCCAAAAAGGGATCAAGGGCCTCTTGGAGGCAGAGAGAGACCCCAGTCTCAAAGGGGCTGCAGATGGAGCAGGAGGACGGGGCGCTTGGCCTCTGCTGCTTTTGTGCCCAGTCTCCTCCAGCAGGTCACAGGTGTGTAGCCTCTCTTTTCCGCCTAAGATCCTCTCCCAGTTACAACCCAACTGCAAGCAAGACAACATCTTGTTGTGACTCTAACAGCAGCCCATCTCTTCCTCTGCCTGGTTATTTAAACTGCCTTTGGCTGATGAAGAAGCCAGTGGGCTTTGAAAGCCTGTCTATCCTATCATTGGCCTGGTTAAGGTCTCACCTCGGAGTGTACTTTTGAGTCTTTAGCCCCGGTGGTCTTGCCACACATGGAGGGTCTTGGGCAGGCAGAATGGGACTGACAGACAGCAGCCATAATGGAAGTTTTGCAAACAGATGGAGCATTGCTGTCCAATGGCAGAGCTTTGCCCCTTGCTTTCTGCCAGCTCTAGACAGTAACACATCAGTCCTAGAGGGAAGCCGGATGATCCCAGACCCCTGCCAGGGCTCCCTCCCTCCCTCCCTTCCTTCCTTCCTGGGCGCTCCTAGTGAGGTACCAGTGATGGAGAGGAGAAGGACCCCTCTCTTGTAGACCCTGTTTGCAAACCTTTGTGTTCACCCCACACACAGACACCTGTGCTGCTTCTTCTACAGTTGCTCCAAACTGGAGCCTTGCCAGTCTTGAAGTAAGCTGGGCAGCAGCAGAGGTTCCAGCCAACCCGGATTTGCTGCAGGAGGAACAGGGCTAGGATCCAGAGCGGATTCATCATTTCTCCCATCTGTGGACCGTCAGCCATGCAGCGGATCGCCAGAAGCAACCTAGCTGCAGTTTTGTGCCCCTTCTTAGGAACTGTGGAATGGAGCCTAGGGATCCCTGGGCACCCCTTAAAGGCTGGTATTTCCATGGGGTTGTGGTGACTCCAGGATGAAACAGCTGCTTCCTACAAACATGGAACCGCTTGACTGGAGGAAGCCCCAAGGGCCATATAGTCCAACCCCCGGCAAGCAGGAATACGCCACTAAAGCACTCCTAACAGGTGATGGCCATCCAGCCACTGTTTAAAGGGCTCCAATGAAGCAGAGTCTGGCAGCTTCCAAAGAAACCCATAGTCCCACTTTTGAGCAGCTCTTAGTATCAGGAAGCTCTTCCTAATGATCAGTTAAGGCAACTAAAACAGTGAAGGGTCTGGAAACCATGAAGCCCTATAAGGAACAACAGGGAGCTGGGGATGTTTAACCTGGAGAAGAGAAGGTTAAGAGGTGATAGGAGAGCCCTGTTTAAGTATTTGAAGGGATGCCATATTGAGGAGGGAGCAAGCTTGTTTTCTGCTGCTCCAGAGAATAGGACCCAGAACAAATGGATGCAAGCTCCAGGAAAAGAGATTCTTCCTAAATGTTAGGAGGAACTTCCTGACAGTAAGAGCTGTTTGATGGTGGAAGATGCTCCCTCAGAGATTTTGGTGGAGTCTCCTTCCTTGGAAGTCTTTAAGCAGAGGCTGGATGGCCATCTGTCAATGGAGATGATTTGATTGAGAGTTCCTGCATGGCAGAATGGGGTTGGTCTGCATGGTCCTTGGGGTCTCTTCCAGCTCTAGGATTCTATGATTCTGTGAGTTAGAACTTCTTTTCTTCTCATTGAGATCCATTGGTTCACATCCTGCAGCGGAAACCAAGCGTTCTCCAATCCTCTATGTGACAACAGCCTTCAGATATATCCTTCATGCTGCCTCTTCTCCATGCCTTTGTTCTGCTATGTCCCTTTTCAGGTTTGCCGCACACAGTCACCGCCGAGGGCCTGGAGCTGACCTTTGCCACCAATTTCTTGGGCCCCTTCCTTCTGACCAACCTTCTGCTAGGTGAGGCCAATGGTCTTCTCTCCCCACCCGCCATCGCAGCTTGACCTGGGATTGTCAAAGGGGACCCAAGTCCCCCCTGTGAGGGTGAGCAGGGCGGGTGGTTTGCAGGGTTACAGCAAACGCTCAGGCCAGATCCCTCCTCCAGCAGGAAGTTAGGGGGGTCTTTTCTGGCACAGGGATTGTGCAACTCTGTTCCACCCCAGAAATGCCCCACCTGCAACTCTCTCCCGCTCTGCACAGATGCCATGAAGGCCTCAGCACCCGCTCGCATTGTGAACGTGTCGTCATTCATGCATTACTGGGGGAATCTGGACCTCAAGTTCCTGACCGGAGAGGAGCCACTGAAGAACAGAAGCCATGTTTACAACAGCACCAAGCTCATGAACGTGGTCTTCACAGCTGAGCTGGACCGGAGGCTGCGGGGAACAGGTGGGCACCTCTCTCTCTGCGGCTGGAAACGCAGACGTATAGGCTCTACATATATTTTGCTGGGCCAAAGGGTATAAGTGGGACCAGTCTCTGCATCAGACGACTGAGATTTATTTTGTTTTAATTTAAAAAAGGGTTTCCAAATGAGGATCTGGGAAGGTCTGGGACAGCGGCCTTAGCATCTCGTTGAGGTAAATTGGGGGAAGTCATTACTAGAGACGCCTCTAAGTCTTGCTGAAAAGGACCGACATGTTTTCCATCCCTCGCTCACTGTTTAGAATTCATTGAAAGTGTCCGCGAATGTTTGGGCAAGAGCAATGTGGCAGAGAGCACTGTCTGCCAAGACTCCCCAAAGGCCTTTTTTGTAGGGCTGCGCAACCAAAGACTCCTCAGTTATACCTGCAGCAGTTATGAGGTCATAGAGGAACTCTTCTTATGGGTCAGGAACTGAGCAGAGAGAAGGAAGCAGAGAATGGCTAGTTCTTGGAATGGAGGTATAATAAAGGCTGCATTCTTCAATGGCTGCAGCTCTTGAACCAGACCCAAGGGCAGCCCCAGACAGAGTGTGTTGCAGTAGTCCAACTATGGACAGGTTGCGCTGGCAGGGTGATCCCTATCCGTTAAAAGGTCAGGGCAAGTGAATGCTCCTGATTTCCAGATGTTGGAACCAGGCGTGCATGAAACACGATGCAGCTGGCAAGCCTTTCTCCACAAGCAGTTTCCCTGGAATCACCCTGTTCCTTCATTCCTGCACTGAGTGCAAATCCTGTCCCATCTTCCCTCGCAGGGGTGTCGGTCAATGCTCTCCATCCCGGAGTCATCAAGACGGAGATCATGCGCTACTACAGCTGGTGGCACCGCTTGCTTTACAGCATCCTTGGCTTCCTTTTTCTGAAGGTGAGGTGGGACGGAGCAAGGCCCTCCATGGAGGAGCCACGGAGATGGGGCAGAGGGTTTTGCAGCTTTTGGGAGACTTCAGCGGGAGCAGAAGGAAGGAAAACCAAAGGGCAAATGAACCAGGAAGGGGTCAGGATGAGGAGGGCAGAGAAGGGGTGGTGATTGGGCAAAGGGGGCCCTTGTCCATGGCTATGCCACTGGAGAACATGGCAGCACCTTCTGGGTGGTGGCTGCGCCCTCCAGGGAAGGCTAGTCTGGAAACTATGAAGCCCTAAGAGGAGTGACATAGGGAGCTGGGATGTTTAGCCTGGAGAAGAGATGGGGCAGAGGGGATACGATAGCCCTATTCAACTAGTTGAAGGGATGTCATATTGAGGAGGGAGCAAGCTTGTTTTCTGCTGCTCCAGAGAATAGGACACAATGGAGCCATGGATGTAAACTACAGGGAAAGAGATTCCACTTCAACATTAGGAGGGACTTCTTCACAGTAAGAGCTGTTTGACAGTGGAAAATGCTACTGCCTTGGAGAGCGGTGGAGTCTTCGGCTGCATTCACACCAGAGAAACAACCCGGTTTGGCACCGCTTTAACTGCCCTGGCTCAAGGCTATGGAATTGTGGGAGTTGGAGTTTGTTCTGGGCCCCACAACATACTCCCAGAATTCCATAGTCTTGAGCCAGGAGGCTGAAAAACGGTGCCAAACTGGGTTATTTCTCTAGTGTGGATGCAGCCTCCTTCTTTGGAGTCTGTTTTTAAATGGAGCTGAATGGCCGTCAGTCACAGGGAAGACTTTGAGGGTGTCTTCCTGCTTGGACGAAGGGGGTTAGACTGGATGACCATCTGGAGAATCCTGGAGCTGCGGAGCTGACCCTGTGGCCGCTCTCTGCCCAGCCAGATGCCCTTTTGGTGATCCCCTGTGAACCCCACTGACCTCTCCAGCAATGGGGGCCTCGAGGGCCAGAGTGAGGCCTCCTCTGGGTCAGCAATACAAGGCAAACAAATTGGGAAGCCCTGGGGCCGGTCTGTTCCCTGGGTTTCTGGCCCACCTTTCTCACACTAGTCCAAAACAATAGGGAGGGAATGGCAAAGTGTCCCACACTACGTATCCCAAAGTACATGTAATGAAAAATTAATAAAGATACTGGAAACCTTTTGCATCAAAATATATTCATATGTGTTTACAGCAACAACTAATAATATGACAGTGAAATATTAAATCACCAAACATCCAGCTACCAATGAAGTTGCCAATGAAAAGTCCAACCTAGTCCACGTCTTCCAGCGTTCCAGTATCTTTGTTCATTTTTCATTACATGCACTTTGGGATACATAGCGTGGGACTAGTGTTAGTGAAACCCTCCTGCTGTGTTTGGTTCCACCTTTCTCACATCCGTTTCATGTCTTCAGGTGTAGCTCTGGATGGTATGCAATAAAAACCAGCCAGTAGTACATCAGTGTGAAATAATATAAAACAGAGACAATTGGCACAGGCTAAAAGGATATTAAACATTTTAAACCAGGCTGGCAGGTTGATTTAGCTGTCGTCTTTGCCTGGCAGAGAGTCCTCCTGCTTCCCTTGCAGGGGTGCCTAGTGGTGAGAGCCAAGGCCTTGCCCCACATTAACCTCTGGCTGCTTGGGTCAAAGAGGAACCATGTGTGCAGGGGGGCTGCCAGGGAGGGAAGACCCCCTGAAGACTGTGAAGTATCCCTTTGCTTAAATGGGTGCTCTTCCCATGCCTGGGGGCAGCAAGAGGGGCTGGGGAAGGGGTATGGGCATGGGGGTCTCCGTTTGACCCCAGTCCCCCCCTCTGTCATGTTCCTTTTGGGAAGGGTCCCATGCGAAGCCTCCTGTCCCCGGTCTGGCCCTGACCCTTTCTTCCGGTCTTCCCCAGGGGCCAAGGGAAGGAGCCACCAGCACCCTTTACTGTGCCGTCTCCAAGGAAGTGGAGGGCATTTCGGGCAAGTACTTTGACAGTGACTGCAGCCTGGCCTTGCCCCTGGCTCTGGCAGAGGACCCGGCCGTGGGGCGCAAGCTCTGGGAGGCCTCAGAGAAGCTAACAGGCCTGGGAAGAAGGGGGCCGCAGGTGGGGGACAAATAAGCACCCCCCAAAACCTCAAGGCCCTGGAAAGCCAGTCTGGGTGCCCCAAGGCCCCTGAAGGGCAGGAGAGGCGTCTTCTGGGCCCTTGGAGTCCTGCTGGGTGGGTTGGTTTGCTGGGCATCTTCATGGCGTTTCTGACTTACAGCAACCCTAAGTCAAACCTATTATGGGTTTTCCTTTGTAGATTTCTTCAGAGTAGCTTTGCCTTTTCTCTCCTTAGAAGCTGAGAGCATGCATTGCCCAAGTGGTTTCCTGGGGCTTAGCATCAGGATTCAAACCCTGGAATCCTAGGTCAACAGTCCAATCGCTACCCCACACCGGCTCCAATATGGCAGCCCCCTCCAAGGGCTTTTGCGGCCAGGTTTCTCCAAAGGAGATTGCCACAAAGTGCCTTCCTCTCAGCCTGAGAAAAGGAGACTCACCAAAGGTGACCCAGGGGTTTCCAGTCAGAGCCCAGATTCAAATCCAGGTCTGCCAAAGTCTTAATCCAACACTCAAAACCACTAGACCATGCTGCCTCCCTTCCTCTGGGTTAGAGATCCTCAGATGTACATTCCCTTGTCTGAAAATATTTTCTCTGCCCATCCCTCCCCTAAATTCTTGTCTTTTGCTGTGCTGTTAAGTATTATGATTTATAATCCAATGGGTTCATCCGCCTTCATTCAGGCAGATTTAGCCTTGGCAGCCCCTGGCCATAGGCAGCGCAGTTGTGGGCTGGGGCTTGTGTGGCCGATTCGCAGGGGAAACACGTGGCTTAAATTGGACAAATAAACTTGTCTTAGAATATTTCTTCTGAGTTCTCTGGGTAAATCTGTTGACAGCCAGGCCAAAGAAAGAGGAAAGGTTGCACCAAATGAATTTTATTAGAGAAGATATAAAAGAAGCAAGTGGACAAAAAAAGTGGTGTTCATATAAACTTGTCACTGCAGTTTCCTATTTGTTATACTGTACACTATATTTCCACAGTTCACCCCTCGATATACCTGTTCAAATGCCTGCTACTGTACCCATTAGGTACAGTATAGCTACCCATCAGGACACTGTCTTGCCCAGCCACCAGCCTCCGCACACACCCAACGCCTGCCCTCCTTTTACCTTGGCCCCAAATTACAACAGATCCCAGTATAATGACTCTGTAATACAATCCAGTACAACAAAAACAGCGAAACGCCTCATGGCTCCAGGACACACAACATGGGGCTTTGCCTTGACATGGACACACTGATCCTTGGGAATGTACTCTCCCAGCCCCTGACTCCAATTGTCCTTTAAAGCGAAGCAAAGGATACTGCGGTAGCCTGGCTCAGCCCAAGGAGGTTTGTGCCAAGCCAAGACCTGGTGTTCAGGGTCATTTCCCACTGTTCCATCACCCACTGGTCTAGTAATGGGATGGTGGCATGGGGGGCAGGGGTAGAGTCATCATTTTGTTCTCCATAGACAGACCCCTGGTGCAACCCTTCAGCTAAAGGACTGAGAGGCTTTCCTTCACTGTAGACTACCTACTACCACTAAAGCTGATCCCATAGCAGGGGGGTGGGGTGTTAGTCTCAAGCAAAGTTGAGGAGTCTTGGAATGAGAGCCAGGCCCAGCCCAAACCAGCTGAACATTCAGACCCAGCGCAGCTGTGTTGAGCAATGGCACTGCAGGATGGGACAAAGTGTACAGGAGGGACGTAAGTCCAGGAAGCAATCCTGTCTGGCCAGACTCTGCCCCTCAGTGACATTTACTCAGAACCCACTGCTTCCTGCCCTGCTAGCATCTTTCAGAGGTGATACTTGGGCTGTGTAGTCCTAATTTTATTACTCTGTGTCTTGGTGTGAGCCTTTGGGTCTATGGCGGGTGGGGGGGGGGTGTCTCTTCACTCCCATGTGATGCGCACCTCAAGGCCTTCCCTGCTGACCCTCTGGAGCAGCTCATCATAGTGCTTCCGATGGATGTCCGGGCAGCGGTCCAAACTAAGGTTGCCAAGTGGGTTATCTAGGGACAGGATCCGGTGGATGGTGCCACTGGAGACTTTGCAGCCACTCAGCGAAAGGAAAGTGAGGTGGGGAAAGGCGGTGTCAGTGCCAGGGGCCCCCAGCACTTCCGCAAACGCATCATCCAGAGAGAAGGGCAGGCCAAGAAGCATTATGGACCCCAGGCGAGGGGAACGTTTGAGGAGAGAGGCCAGGCTGGCCTTCAACACCTGCAGTTGAGGGGAAGGCTCTTGCAGCTCTGAGAAGGACAGGCTGAAGTCCTCAAGCTGGGGGAATGCATGAGGGGCCAGGGGGCGACGGCCATCTTTGTCCGAGGCCTCCTCGCCCTGCCCACCCTTCCAATAGTGGAAGAGGGCAGCATGGAACTTCCGGAGGTTGGGGCAGTGGCCCAGGAGGATGTGGAAGGACATCTCGTCTTCATAGGAGAAGCCGTCCAGCGAGAGGGATTCTAGCTGGGTCCCCAGGCGCCTCGTGACTGGGAGCACCTCCTCCAGCTGCCGGAGCCCTGAGCACTCCAGGGTCAGGCTGGTGAGAGAGGCCCAGGGCAGGAAGTGCCGGGACAGGCCAGGTCTCTCCTCCAGAAACACTGTCACCTTTGCCAATTTGGGGCACACGGCCCGGACGACACGCAAGTTGGACTCGCTCACTTCCATGAGTTCCTTCAGAGGCAGTGTCGGCTTGGAGCCCACCTTATCTGGGTTGGCAGATGCCCAGCGCAGCACCAGATCCTTTAGGGAGGGAAACCCAGGGGGCACCTGGACACCGCCAAAATGCAGGTCATGGATCAGACACACAGCATCCGTGGCGAACTCGTTCTCCAAGAATACCAGGCTGGGCAAGGCCAGCAGCAGGTAGACCAGGGCCCAGGGCAGGTCGCTGCCGTATGGGGTGCTGCTCTCCATTCCGTCCACCTCCAGGGTCTTCAACGCTTGGCAGCAGAAGGTGCCGGCCGTGGGATCATAGGCCAGATGGAAGAGGGAGGCTGGAGAGAGCTTCTTGCAGTCAGAGATGTCCAGCACACGAAGTCGCTTGCAGGTGGAGCCAATGGCAGATAGGACCTGTGTGTTGCACTGCGTCTCCCCAAGGGCCAGCGTTGTGAGACCCGGCAAGCCTTCCACGAGGTCAATCAATGCAGCTGAGGGAATTCGGCTGCAGCCAGTGAGAAGCAGAGAGGTCAAATTCTAACCTCGGAGTGGGGGAGAGAAGAGAGAAAAAGGAGGAGGCAGTTGGGGGAAGAAAAGAGAGATCATGAGCAATTTAATGCCATTTATTTAAAGTTGTATCCAAATGGCTGATCTTGCTAACTGCTCCTCCACAACAGCTCCCTGGTCACCGAACGACCCCCAGCTGCCTGTTTCTCCCCTTAAATCAGTCCTTGTGCTCTGGGTATTTCTGCCAGGGGTGAGGTGCCCTCTGCCTGTGGCCACATGTTGAACCATGGGAGTGAGCAGAATATGCTCTTCTTTATAGCCTCTGGGGAGGTAAAAAGAAGGGAACAGGGCAAGACAAGGCGTCCTGTCTCAATAGATAAGGCAGAAGGAAGGAGTGGGAAGAAGCCACTGCTCCATGGAGGCTACCCACTCCTGCCACGCCACAGACCTGACCCCAAGGGAAGGGCAGGTGAGAGCAAGCCATGCGCTCTCAAGCAAGGGGAGGGCCAGAAGAACTGCACATCTAGCCCAGAGATGCAGAAGGAACACGAAGGTCACTCAGGCTAGGAGGCAGGATCTGCCCATAACACCCCATGGCCACTTCTACTATCCCCTTACCTTGCAGCGTGCTGTCACCATCTGGGCGATGGCCTTGCTGACCAGCTGCGGACAGATGTGCAAGTACAGCTCTTTCAGGTGGGGCACAAGGAGCAAATGCAGCATGGCACGGGTCAGGCGCTCTCCCATTAGACTCATTAGCTCTAGAACAAGGGAGCCAGCTGAAGTTAGGAGACACGGGGATGGGGTGGGAAGAGAGGAAACACCCAGACGTTAACTCAGGGCCTGGCAAGACAACTGACTGTGTATTCCTGCATGGCAGTGGGTTGGGCTGAATGGCCCTGAAGGACTCTTCCAGTTATATATGATCCTATAACTTCTACTGTTTCTAGCCCTCTAGTTATCCTTTAACTGCCCGCTAAAGCATGATCTATCTAGCATCTGAACACAAAACAACTCTTTTCTGCCACTGGACAGCAGTTAACATTTGGCCAGAATGCTGCCGAGGTTCTATAGACATCTGTATGTTAACAAAGGGAGAAGCAACAGACAGGCTTAGGCCACCAGCCCCATTTACAAGCTGAAGATGTGCTGGTTTGATATTACACTTTATTCCATGCTGGGTTTTCTTTAAGCTCCTTCCTTCTAGGTAGCCAAGCAACATTTACCAGGACCCCCTGTATATGCTACTATGAGGCACATGGATGCCCAGGACCACTGGACATGTGCTTGCTTTTGGCCACCTGCTTGTTTCAAGAACAAAAAGCTGGAGAGCATCCAACAAGACTCATGAGAGAAAAGGGAAGCACAGTGGGTCTTTGGTATCCGCTGGGTTTGATTCTGGGACCCTTTGTGGATACCAAAATTCATGGATGCTCAAGTCCCATGATATACAATGGTGCCCCTTCTTTAAAAAAATAAAATAAGATAACAAAATCAAGGTTTGCTTTTTGGAATTTATATATAGATATATTTTACAAATGTGAAGACGTTGCTGCTTGAATCCATGGATTTGGAGGGCTGACTGTATGTTCCAGGAGGCTGGGAAATGGCGATGGTTAGCTAGCAAGCCCACTGTGTTTGGCTGTGGATACGCTACGCTTTCTCCACACTTGAAAGCCAAGACTGCAGAGACTTCTGGACAAGAACCTCCTGCACCACTTCCTGGCAAAGACCAAGTGCCTTTCCTTTCTACATCACGCCCTGCGTGCTTCGCCCTTTGCCCAAATGGCCTTTGGAGCTCTGCGTGTCACACGCCCAGCGCATTCTCTGCCAGCAGCCTCCAGTCCCTCCCAGTGGCTGTGTGCCTCTCACCCAGTTCGCTGAAGGGTCCCTGGATGTAGCGGAACTGGTACTCATCCAGGTACTTGTCAGTGTAGTCCTTGGCCCAAACACGCTGCATGTTCCTTGCTATGTTCTCCAGGCAGAGCCTCTGGAGCGACCGCTGGCTTTTCTTCCTAGGCATGATGCTGCTGCTGCTGGAGAGAGAAACAAAAGGCATGAGAGAAGGGGCCCAGAAGGCAGGGAGCTTTGGGTCCAGAGAGGTGGATCTTTGCACGGAAGCATTCTAGTTGACCGAAAGTTGGTGTGACTAATGCCGATGGATGTTTAATGCCAACTCTTTCCTCCTGCTGTACAAAAACAAGCCCCTGAGGCAGCCGTCCTCTGCCTGGTGCCACATGCCAGGACTGTGGCCTCTGGATGGGAACCGTTGCCCAAAAGGCCTGAAGGGAACCAAACAGGCGACGGCTGCCCTAAGAAGGAAGGAATTAGCGCCATGTATGCAGTAACTGTAATGAGACTTGGGTTTGTGACACACAAGTGGCAATCTGCAGCGCCAAGGCTAACAACGCTCCATGGCTCTCTGGCGGAAGGGCAACACCCGGATCCTGCCACATTTGCACTCTGCTTGTGCCGCTTCTGTTGTGCCACAAGAAGAGCCTTGTGCAACCTCTGGGCAGCTGAAGACTTTGTTTGTAACCTCTGTGTTCTCTCTGACGGCCATCGTAGAGCCCTAGCCTCGGAAGGGACCCCAAGGGCCCCGTCCCAAGGCCCTTCTGCCCTGCAGGGAGACTCCAGCCAAGGGCCCCAGTCTGGCTGCGTGCATCCGGGGCTCCTCCAGCAGCCGATGGCCGGCCCTGCGCCCCTGGCTGAAAGGAGACCCTCCCCTTGGGCTCAAGGGAAGGATGTTGGGGGGCAGGTCTTCAATGCTAGGACGCCTCCGTTCTCTTGCGGCCTTTGGGAGCCTCCTTCTTCTGCGGAGGCTGCTTTTAGGCAGAGACTTTAGGATGGCCCTCTCTCAAAGGAGTTCCTGCGGGCAGAAGGCGGCGGCTGGGCTGGATCAGGGCCCTTCTCGGGGCCCCTTCCCACTCCGGGTCCTATGCCTCCCGCAGGGCAGGAGGAGGGGTCCTCCTGGATGCCCCGGGGGACCCTTCCAGTTGCGGCCCTTACGGCTCTGCCCTGCTTCTCCGACCGAGGGCCAGCTGCCTCCCAGGAACCGAGCGAGCCCTGGCCGCGGCCCTTTGGCGGCAAGAGGAGTGACTCCGCCCCGGTCCCCCAGCCAGGTCCCCGGAGCCCCTCCCTTCCGCCCGTTCCTCCCTCGAGAACTTGCCCGGAGCCAGGACCCTCCGCAGGGAGATCCCGCTTCTCCGGCGCCTGAGGCAGAAGGGCTCCGTCCGCAGACTAGGCCTCTACCGCCCACCGGAAGTCAGTCACTCAACCACCGAGGCGAGGAGGAAAGAGCGGCTTCCGCTTGCTAAACTAGGCAGGCCAAAGACGCCACTTCCGCCCTCATCTGACGTAAGCGACGTCCGCCTTTTTGCCCTCACTTCGGGGCGCGGTCCGGCTTCATTGGCTTAATGCGCCTGCGCACAGGCCCTCTTTCGAAGGGCTGTCTAGAGTGGTGCCTGAGTCAGAATTGCATCCGGCGGAGAGAGGGGCAGGAAGGCGGTTGGCGGCTCCTAAGCGCCGGTGAGTCAGAATTAAGAGCGAGAGACCGGGGGGAAACGGGGAAGGAGCGGGGCTGGGGGCTCCTCCTCCGCTTCCTGACACACAAACGGCCTTTCAGGTCCCAGAGGGCGTCGGCTGGCCTACCTCGCAGGGGTGGCAGAGGGGACCGAAGAAGGGAATAACCCGGTTTGGCCCCGCGTCTGGCTCAAAGGCTATGGCATTCTGGGAGCTGGAGTTCGTTGTGAGCCCAGAGTGGAGCAGAGCAGAACAAACTCCCAGAATTCCATAGCCTTTGAGCCACGTAGAGTCAAAGCGGTGCTGAACCGGGTTATTTCTCCAGTGTGGATGCATCCTCAATGCCCCAGATATGGACCTTAAAGTGTATTTTGTCTTGTGAGCCGCCTTGGGTCCCTTTCAGGGAGGAAAGCAGCATTAAAACGCAATGGATAGCAAACAAAACAGGTTTGCCTTGGAGTCGCCACGAGTCGGAAATGACTTGAAGGCACTCAGCAGCAACGACAACAACAACAACAAGGACAACAACAACAACAACAACAACAATAGTGCGATGATGATAAAAATAAAGGATGTTGGACCATTGTAAAAAACTGATACAGTTCTCTCTCTCTCTCTCTCTCTCTCTCTCTCTCTAGTTTTATCTCTATTCGTTTTATTCTTTTAGTTCCGTAAGAATTCAATTCCTTTTTAATGTGTGCTTTTAAATAATGTTTTCAATGGTACTGTTTTTAATGCTCTGACGCTGCTCTCGAAAAGAGCGGGAATGCAAATAATAGCAATAGTAATAGTAATAAGAAGCTACCATTTGCAGCTGAAGACTCAGCTGCGTAAAAGAGCAATGCATAAGATTGCAAGAAGTGCGTGGAAGGTTCCTGAGAGGCCCCTGAAGTGTCCTTTGGCCCATCATCCCCTCCTGCTTTCTCTGAGGTTGTGAGGCTGCGTTCTGCAAGGAGTCCAGTGAAAGAAGGGGAAAAAGAAAGGCATCCATAGCTCCCAAACTGGCATGGAGACCCACTTTCCTGGAGGGCCGGACCCTCCTGCTTTTGGGTGCCAGGATGAGCGAGGCCTTTCCTGGGGAGCCCTTGGCGGTGACTGGCGGACATCCATTGAGCACCTAAATCTGCACAGAGTAAGAGAAGGCTGTGTCCTGTGCTGCCTTAAGCAGAGTTCTCCTTGGTGCAGAGGTCCATCTGACTTTCCCCTCAGAGAAGCCAGGCATGTCATGCAGCTCATGGAGGCAGAACAGATCCAGGTGCCTCAATGCTCTTCCTTCGCCTACTGTCCAACCGATGCATCCCTGGCTACCAGAGCGGTTGTGTGTTGCTAAATGAGTGCCCCGCATCTGCGGAGACCGAGGTATTCCTTTGTGCCATTCAGACAAACCAAACTGGGTTTTCAGACTCCTTCTCTTGTGGCAGTCTATAGCATGGCAGTGTGGCCCTTGTGACCGGGCAGTTCTGTGCTTTGGCCAGATGGATGAGGCCAGGCCTTGGCGGAGGAGAGCCAGCACTGGAGAGGCACTGCTGGCGGCTGTGCAGGGCTGGGTCTTGGCTGGCAGGAGCTGCAGCTGCCCACGTCCGGCTGGTCCTGGCACCGCTGTGGGGGAAAACAAGGGGAGGCATGGCCAGTGAGTTGGCAGACCTGGCTTTTCTGTGGGTTGTGTGCTCATTTTAATCACATCAAGGTTTTGGGTCCCTCTGTGATGTTCTCTAATACTTGTGACCTTGTTCTTTACCCCAGAAAATATGGTAACGAAAATAACTTGGTAGTACTCTGGGAACCATCCTTTATGAGGGGAGACTTAGGGAGCTGGTTCTGTTTAGCCTGGAGAAGAGACGGTTAAGAGGTGATATTTAAAGGAGTGACACGTTGAGGAGGGAGCAAGCTTGTTTTCTGCTGCTCCAGAGAATAGGACACAATGGAGCCATGGATGCAAGCTCCAGGAAAAGAGATTCCACCTTAACATTAGGAGGAACTTCTTGATAGTCTGACTTGGACCCAAGTCTCCTTCTTTGTGGAAGCTTTTAAGCAGAGGCTGGATGGCCATCTGTCAATGGGAATGCTTTGATGGAGAGTTCCTGCATGGCAGGAAGAGGTTGGACTGGATGGCCCTTCTTGGGGTCTCTTCCAACTCTATGATTCTACTTTGGGTCTTACTGCTTCTGTGTCCTTAGTGGCTTATTCTAAACAATAGTAAAAATTGTGATGATAATAATAATAAACTATAAATAAATAACTTTCATCCAGGCAGATCAGAGAAAGACAAAATTCCACCAAGTGCTTTAACCTCGGTGTTTTTTTTGCTCTCTTGTATTGCGAGGTATAAAAAACCCTATAGCTGTAGGGATGGTTTTGGGTGCAGAAATACCCAGAAGCAGAACCCAGATGTTTGCGTGAGGTGGAGTGTTTGCTTTGAACAGGAGACACTTTGCCTTATGTGTACAACAAACAATCAAAGCCCTCTAAGCAGCATAGATTGATGCCGTAGATTTGTTGGGACAGTTTTGGTCTCAACAGTTTTTTCTTTGTACAGGAGAACGTGGTTAAAGCCCAAGCAACTCTGCAGGCGGCAGTATTGTAACCCTCCGGTGTAGGCCCAGTTCTGTGTGAACTCAGCCACAAAATCTGACTCTTTAATGTCTCCTTCTGCCTGGATGAGCTGTGTATGTGTTGCTTTGCAGATTAGTCTGGAAGCTTGTGATGGGCAATGGGCCGGTCCCATAGGTTACAAATGAAGATTGTGGCAGTGATTCCAATAATGGCTATCTGTCGGGGATGCTTTGACTGAAAGTTCCTGCATGGCAGTGGGTTGGACTGGATGACCTTTGTGGTCTCTTCCAACTCTGTGATTCTGTGATTCTCTGATAATACTCCCATCTAATCAATAATGTGACACACAGTCGTAGAATCATAGAGTTGGAAGTGACCCCAATAATGGCCATCCAGTCCAACTGCCTTCGCATTGATGGAGATTTCCTGCATGGCAGGGGGTTGGACTAGAAGGCTCTTGTGGTCTCTTCCAACTCTATGATTCTAGGGACTCACACTCAAAGGATCCCCGACGGATGGCCATCCGGCCTCTGCTTAAAAACCTCCAGTGCTGCAGCAGAGGCTTCTTCGCTTGCTACCTGAATCGACGACTCGCCATGCAGTAGCTTAGATGCATGTTATGATCTTCCATTAGCAACCCTTGGTTAACAGGGAGGAGACCTGGGCGGACTGAGCTTCCCTGTGGGAAAGGGAAGACGATGGTCTGTTTCTGCCCAATGGCCAGGAGGTCTTAATAGGCTTTCCCTAGGAAGTACATAGAAAAAAGCAGCTTATTGGGGCGCCCTGCGCAACTGTGTGTGTGAAAATGAAATACTAGCCGAGAGGTATTTGATAAAGTGAGAACCCGGTGAAACTGAGCCCTTGGTGTCCACTGGGCTTTGGTTCTAGGACCCCCCCCCCATGGACCCCAAATCCTAGGATGGTCAAGTCTCATTAAATACTGTACAGTGATCTAGTAAAATAGTGTCCTTTACACAAAAAGGCAAAATCAAGGTCTGTTTTCTGGAATTTATATTTTTTGGGAATATTTTCAAGCTGTGCATCATTGAATCTGTGGATAAAATAATCTGTAGCTAAGCCAAGCTGACAGTAGAAAAAGCCCCGTTCTGTATCTCACTCCAGACAGATGGGGAATTTGCCGCTTCAAGATCGGCAACAACTGATTCACTTGGATAGCAATAAAAAGGCAGTTGACAAATTTCCGTAGGTCTGTATGATCATTGCGCCTGGTCTTAGGAATCAGATGCAGTGGGAGTAGCAGCAGCGCATAACAGGCTCATAGGACCTGCTGCCCAGCTTAAGTGGTCTTCCCACGGAGGCATCTGCTTGGCCATCTTGGGGCTGGGAAGCTGCTGGACTGTGGGGCCTTTGAATCTGATCCAGAAGCTACAAAAGTAGGCTATGTTATGGTGCTGAGCCTTTTAGGACTATTGGCTGATTCATTTTAGCTCAGGGCTGGGGAACGTTCAGCATATTGGGTCGGGATTTTTCTCTCTCTCTTTTACAGGACTTGGCCCACTTGGACTTTTCTGGACTGCCCTTGGTTGGCAAGAAGGTTAAATGGAGTCAAAGGCTTTCATGGCCGGCATCCATAGTTTTTGTGGGTTTTTTGGGCTATGTGGCCATGTTCTAGCAGACTTTCTTCCTGACGTTTCGCCAGCATCTGTGGCTGGCAAAGTTGGGTCTATATATATACTCTGTGTGAGCCTGGGAATGCAGGAGTGATTTGCAGCAGAACAAGACACATGCAAATCCCTCCTGCATTCCCAGGCTCACACAGTATATACAGACCCAGCTTTTTCCAGGCAAGCGTTCTCTGAAGATGCCAGCCACAGATGCTGCTGGCGAAATGTTAGGAAGAAACTCTTCTAGAACATGGCCACATAGTCGGAAAAACCCACCAAAAGCTAAGGCTAAGTGGCTTCTCCTGAAAGAGGCCCCAGGAGCAGAGGCTCACCTTTTAAAAGCGCATAGGGCCCTCCTGCTTTTGTTAAATCAAGATCCTTGCTGTGGACTGCTTTGGTCCACTCTGGTTTGAGTTTTAGAGGGGGGCATTTTTGACAGACAGTGCAGCCCTCAAGAGGGTCTCAAGGGCAGAAGTGATGCCTTCTGGTTTAGCTGGTCAAGGCCGTGGGTGACCAGGTGGGTATTTCCTTTGAGGTTTTTGTGGTGACCCTGCATGATGGACATAGTTATTTAAATGTCCAAGTACCGTAGTAATGAAATGAATAAAAGAAAACCTGACTTTATTGCATAGTTATTATGCTGATGAAGGAGAGAGCTGCACTAGCAGCTGGTAAAGAACAAGAGAATGCCAATATCGGATGGGAAGACCGGAAGGGACAGCAAGATGTGAAGCAGGGAATGACAGACGTGTGACCTTTGGGGCAGCAGCAGGCCGGCTTCTGACCTCTGCGCAGAGGTATGTGGTCAAGGTGGGCTACTCCCGGCCCACCCTCTCAGAAGCAGAAGATGGATAGACATGGAAAGGGGACTTAGCTGTACAGCAATGGAGGGTGGGGTGGGGGGGGGGATGAGGGACTTATTTGGATGGAAATGACCCTGAGCTGAAAGAGACTAACCTCCTCCTGTTCCCAGACAGCAGCATCTTCGGCTCCTCTCCGTGTTGCTATGGTTACCCTTCAATGAAGCACAATATATTGATTTGCAGTTTCGGTTGCTCCAGTTTTAGCTGTAGAAAGAGAGAGAGAGAGAAGGCAGTTGGTTTCCTCAAATGTCTCTGCAAAACAGCCCCCTTCTGTCCTTGCATCTGCTGCAGCTTTGCTTCCACTCTGGGGCTTTTTTAGCCACTGCTGGAATTGCAAAATGGTGCAGTTTGACAGTGCGCAGTTGCACACCGTTGGACTTGCGCAGGGTCCTAGTGCCAAGTGGATCACTCTTTTTCCTGGGAAGTAGGGAGCCATTTTTCTTCTTGGGGTCCCCTGAGGAACTGATGGAAGGGTCTCCTCCTTCGTGGTGGAATCTCTTTTCCTGAAGCTTGCGTCCATTCTTCTTAGTCTGCTGTACCAGAGAACAATGGATGGAAGCTCCAGGAAAAGAGATTCCACCTAAACATTGAGAAGAACTTCCTGAGAGTAAGAGCTGTTTGACAGTGGAATATACTGCTTGGGAGTGTGGTGGAATGCACTCCTTGGAGGCTTGTGGGGTCTCCTTCCTTGGAGGTCTTTAAAGAGAGGCTGGATGGCCATCTGTCACAGGGCATGCTTTGATTGAGAGTTCCTGCATGGCAGACTGGGGTTGGACTGGATGGCCTCTAGGATTCTATGGGTTTCTCAGTCCCTTTGGCCTGATGGACAAGCTGGCAGAACTGGGGTGGAGAGCCTGTGGTGGAGAGCAGCCCCACTGGTTGGGACTGGTGGGGTTTAAAGAACAGCATCCTCTGGAGGGCTGTGGATTCCTCACCCTTGTGGTAGACCCTCAACTCTTGGCGTTTTGAGTGACAAGAGGTGCCCCCCTTCACCCAGTAGCCCCTGTTGAGCAGCTCTTTAATGGCAACAGGAAGTAAGGCAGATGTTCCTTCTTGGTGACTGAGGAGCCACTGAGGTGCATAGTGTGTGTCTCTTGGCACCTTCTGTCCATCCCATGTTTCCTTATGTCAGCAGTTCTCAACCTGTGGGTCGCGACCCCTTTGGGGGTCGAACCACCCTTTCACAGGGGTCACCCAAGACCATTGGAATACACATATTTCTGATGGACTTAGGAACCAAGACATCACAATTTTATGGTTCGGGGTCACCACAACATGGAAGGGTTGTGGCATCAGGAAGGTTGAGAACCATTGCCTTATGTGGCACGGTCAGCCCTCTGTATCCACAGATTTTTTACCCACGGATTCAAGCATGCGCAGCCTGAACATATTTTTTAGGGATATAAATTCCAAAAAGCAAACCTTGATTTTGCTATTTTATGTCAGGGACACCATTTTACTATGCAATTGTAAATAACAGGACCTGAGCATCCACAGATTTTGCTATCCATGGTGGGGTCCTGGAGCCAAACCTCAGCAGATACCAAGGGCCTACTCTATATAATTAATTGATTATTCCACCTTTCAACCAATGTAGGACCCAAGGCCACTTACAACAAGCTCGAACCTGATAGGTGCCAGGACTAACAGCTGCTGATTTGAGCAGCGCTTGGTATTTGCCAATTGCTGGAGGCGTTTGCTGGATGGAAAACCTGGTTGGTTGCCTAAATGAGAAGACATTCCTGCTGGTGACAGCACAGCTGCCAGAGGAAGAGTTTGGTTTTGTTGTGGTTATCAAGAAGTGTTCATACTTGGCTGTTGACATGGCCTTAGGAGGAGGCACATGCTCAGAGGCACCCTTGAACTTTGTGTTACGATCACTGTAACTTTGTAATGAAGGTAGAGGTGGATCAAGGATCCCCCAGTTGCTCTCCCTTTTTTGGCACAAAGCGTGGACTGATGACCCTGAAGCCTCCAACAGCATCATTCAATGGCCCATTTTTCAAAGACAGAAGTAGACTTCCAGCCGCTTCTAATGTTCCCTCATTTTTTGTGGTCCATGGCAGAACATTGGCTCCCAGGTCCACCAGAGTTGCTCATTCCTGATTAAAATAGGTCCTTAAAATAGGCATGAATCCTTGTTCTGCCGAGAGCTTTGAAGGTGGAGAAAGAAACTACTCTTGTGAGGCTGTGAGTAGCGCAAAACCTTGAAAGGATTCTGTCTGTCTCTGCGGATGGCAGTGGCAACAAGAGCTTCCGCTGAAGAGCTTAAATCACAAGATGGCCTCTGTAGGCACACAAGCCTCTGTGAAAGCAAGCTGTCTTTCAGAGAGGTCTTTCCTCAGCCATTGGGGCCTTGCTAAAGGTCCCCATTGAGAGCCAGCATGGTGCAGTGGCTTGAGCATTGGATTATGACTCTGAGAGACTAGAGTTTGCATCCCTCTGCTTCACCAGGGAAACCCAGTTTCTGCCATGATAGGGTGGTCTTAGGGTTGTCATAAGTTGGAAACAACTTGAAGGCCCACAACAGCAACAGGTCACCACCAGCAGTTTGAATTATACTGGGAAGCAAGCGGGGGCCAGGGTAGTTATTGCAGTGAGGTGAATACATGCTCTGGATATATGGTCACTGTTAATGCCTGGAGATGGCCTCATTTCGGATCAAAGCGGCTTTCGGTAGCCATCTCTGTGTAGTGTATACAGCAATAATCTAGATGTGAAATAACTAAGACATGCTTCTCCAAGGCTCGATTGGGTTTTAAAAACATAGCCCAAAGCCCACCGTACTGAATCTGCTACAGGTAGACGTCCTTAATTCCTGCCACACAGTGGAGGGCCACATTTTGCCCACCGCTGTGGGTCTGGGGCCTAGCAGTTCTGCCTCTCTATTCTGGATGTACTGCTGTTATGAGTGTCCCACCAGCTCCATGTTTGGTGTAGCTTTTGGGAGAGTCCTGAGCCAGGCTTGAGGGCTCCAACTGTTGTCCCGCTTGCAAGGTTCTCCAGCTCAGGGCCTTTAGTTGTGGAGCTTAGACCAGGCTTCCCTGCTGTTAGCTGTCCACTGGTCCCTCTGCCTCTGAGCCTGTTCAGTTTTGAAGTTTTGATTTGGCTTTGCCGCTTGGAATGGTCAACAGATGGACCACTTGGTGTTCAGCAGATCTGGGAAAGGCAGGCTCATGTTGTGGGATGTGAGAGAGAGGTAGAAAAGGAAAGAGCAGGCCTGCCCTGGGAGTAGCCCTCATCCCTTTGTGCCTGTGCCACTGGGGCATTGGCAGTTCCTCTCTGCAAAAGGGGCTGCAGTTCAGGCGCGCTGCTTCTTAAGGTACGGAGGAGGCTTTCCTTGCCTCTGTGGGGACCTGCGATTGAGAGGGATGTTGATGCAGAGTGTGGTGGCCTTCTCAGGGGCCTGTTTATGTTAAGTACTTCAAAGTAAATGAATTGCCCACAACATTGATTTTTGTTGGATGAGATGTCATAAAACTTCTCTCTTGTCATCTCACATTGTAGAAGACAGCAGCCACGCTTTCTGGTCATGGCAGTTAAGTGACTGCTGTTCCAGCCATGAATTCTTCATGTGCATGTTTACTATTTTAAAACCACTGCCATTTGTGATGTATTATCGTCACAGGGTAGCTGACCAAATGATAACCTAAATGAAAATGCAGTTATAGTTGCACACAGCAGCAGTCCTGGTTTTTACGCAAGTCCATAGGTTTGCTTTAGGGTCGGAAATGAATTGAAGGCGCACAACATGCATGGCAGGGGGTTGGACTGGATGGCCGTGCGGTCTCTTCCAACTCTATGATTCTATGTACAATAACAGAACACGAATGCAGACCAGGCTAAATGTGTCTTCACTGTTCTGTCTTCTCAGCTGCCAGGAGGGATGAGGCCATATGTTTCTCCCTGGGGAGGGAGTTCTCAAGGCATGGGGCAACCACTGAGGGAATCCGCCAGGCAAGTGGCTTTTTTGGAAGGCTGTCTGATTATTCCTTGCCTAAGACAATCCTATGAAATTCATGAGGTTCCCATAAGTCAACAGGTGTCTTGAAGAGCATATACTGTACACTGTGAAGGGCTTTGTTGTTAACTACTACCAAGTCAACATCAACTTAAAGCAACCCCATGAATGAGAGACTTCCAAATCTCATCAACAGTCCTGCTCAGGTCTTGTTGGCTGAGGGCAGCCATGGCTTCTATAATTTAATCTCTCCATCTGGAATGCCGTCTTCTTGTTTCCTGTTGCTTTCTACCTTACCAAGCATTCTTGTCTTTTCTCGGGAGTCCTGTCTTCACATGATATGGCCAAGGTACAACGGCCTCAGTTTAATCATCTTGGATTCAAGCTCACAGTTGTAAACCACTTAGACACTGCTTAGGCGATATGAAGTGGTATATAAATGCAGCTTGTTTTGTTGTTTGAAGGGAGAGCTCAGACCTGATTTGCTTTAGTGTCCATTTATTGGTCTTTTTAGCAGCCCATGGTATCCACAGGACTCTTCTCCAGCACCACATCTGAGATAAGTTCATTTTCTTCCTATCAGCTTTCTTCATGCTCCAGTTTTGACACCCGAGACATAGAAATTGGAAATACAATGGCATGGACAATCCCAACCTTAGTATTCAGTTGTATGCCTTTACGCGTCAGGGTCTTGTTTAGTTCTTCATAGCTGCCCTTCCATGTCCTGCTCTTCTTCTGTTTCCTTCAGTCTCCATTCTGATTCATGACTGAGCCAAGGGATAGAAAATTCTGAGTTGTTTCCTCATTGCTTACCTTAAAGTGATATAAATCATCCGTGGTCATTGTTTTTGTTTTCTTGTGGTTCATCTGTAAACCCACCTTTGCACTTCCTTGACTTCCTTCAGTAATTATTCCAAGTCTTTACTATTTTCTTCTAGTAGTATGGTGCCACTTCATATCTTAAATTGTTGATGTTCCTTCCTTCAATTTTCACGCCTCCTTCCTCCGAATGTGATCCTGCTTTACATATGATATGTTCAGCACACAATCTAAGCAGATGAGGTGATAAGATGCCAGACCTCCCTTACCAATTGGAAACCATTCAATGTCTTTGTATTCTGCCCTATCAATAGCCTCTTGTCATGAATATAGGTTACACAGCAGGGCAATCAAATGTTGTGGCACATCCATGTCTTTAAGGGCCATCCATAGCTTTTCTATCTATACAGCCAAAGGCTTTGCTATAGTCTATAAAGCACAGGCTGATTTTCTTTTGAAATTCTCTGATGTGCTCCATTATCCAATGTACGTTTGCAATAGGATGCCTAGTGCATCTTTCCTTCCTCAACCCTGTTGCGCAGCTTGCATTTCTCACTCTGTATCTGGTAAAAGTTGTCTATGATTAACAAGAAATCCTGTTTTGGTGTGTGATCAAGTTCCTCCTGGACTCCAGCACTGAATCATTCAATTTCTTTTTCTTCTGCCTCTGTAGCTGGCGCATAAATGTGGATTACATGACTTTGCATTATATCCTTTGACTGCTTTCACTCCATCTCTCTATTAATGGCACCCCATTTCTTCTTAGATTTTCATTTCTTGTGTAAAACTGTAATTATCTGCCTGAAAATGTCCTATTCTTGTCCACTTTTGCTCTCTCACTCTGAGTATTGCAATGTTTATATGTTGTTGTTTTTTACTTTACTATGTCTAGCTTCCCCTGATTCATGCTTTTTGCCTTCCATGTTCCTGTAATGTGTGCTGCGTGGCTTCAGGTTTCCCTTTTGCCTCTGAGTAGGTCAGCAGCGGAACCTCCTTTCGCCTTGAGTCCAGTTGCATCGTTAGCCACACTGTGTCTTGTATTTGTCCTCTGCCCTTCCCCAATAGCTCTCTGAGTGCTTTCCGACTTGAGAGTCTCATCTTCTGGCACTATCTTGTCTTTCATTTTGGATGGTCCATTGTAGGGTTTTCATGGTAAAAGATCTTCAAAAGGAGGTGTACCGTACCTCCCTCTGAATAGTACTAACAAGGCTTAGCTCTGGTGCCCCTGATGTTGTCTCTGGGAGATCCTCTGCCAGTGCCATCTCCACCAGCGCCACTTAACTGCTGTTGCTGCCCAGTGACTGTGTGGCCCATTGAGTCTGGCTGCTCCTCAGCCAAAGCCTGGCATGGGACTTGGAGTTCCTGCCAGCAGCACTGCTACGGTCAGCATGGCTTCTTGCCTAACAGGTGCACATAATGCCATCCCCACTGCGGAAAGGCAGTACCATCTGTGAGTCTGGAAAGGTATTGCTATTGGTGGACCAGAGAAGATAGATCAACAATATTTCCTTTCCTTTCCTTTCCTTCTAATATTGATGGCTCATTCTTTGATTTACTCCAGGGATGAGGCGGGGATTTGTCTGTTCCTCATAAACTGGCAAAAAGAAAGAGGTTCCTTATAGTTTAGTTGTTCCTTGCAGTTCAACACCTTGTAGCTCTATTGATAACCAAAAATAAAAAGCCAGTTCATGATTGTTTTCTAAATAAATCTCATTTTAACATGGCAAGCTATAAATTTATGGCAAATAAAGTTCTACATATGTACATATTTCATGTTCCTAAAGTAACAAAGTGCCTTTTTATCTCTATAGGGTAATAATGGTGCATGTTCATAACGTTTCTGAAATGTTCTGGGCATGTCCTGGAAGAGACTGGGAGGGAAGCCGTTATTCCCCACTGCTTCAGGATTTTAGGACATTCCCGACCTTTGTTGGCGAGGCAGAGAGCCAGGCCTCTGGATCTGATCTTGCTGCCTGTTCAGACTCATAGAGGTACAGCTGGCCTTTGACGTCGGCAGTTTTCACTTTTGTAGATTTGATTATTTGTTAACTGGGTTAATATGCCTCTCTAGGAATCTCTAGGTCCTCGGGCGCAATTCTGTCAGATGTTGACCATAGGGTTGTACTGGAGAGCCTAGAAGTTCCTAGAGGAAACACTTATCTAGGCATTTGTAGGTCCTCTATCATGATTCTGTGATCAAATTCTGGCAGATGTTGACCATAGAGTTGCACTGGAGGATCTGAAGATTCCCAGAGAGGTGTTCTCTCAGTTAAAAAGAATAGTGTTTTTATTTGTGGTTTTTCCACATCCACAGGGGTCCTTCACCCCTAACCCCAGCGAATGTGGAGAGACCACTGCATATAGCACCGGCATTCCAGCTGCTGGGTTTGCACAGAGGGCCCTGTCAAACGACATTTCATTACTGGAAGTGAAGCTTGTCGTGCCAGCTTCCCTGATGAATGATGGATCAACCCCACTCATAAGAGGCGCATCCACTTCCGGACATGCTGGCACAATAGGCACGGCTGGTTTTCTCTGGAGCGGTGGTCCTTCACTTCAACCAGCCATCTCCTAGCTCAGGTGGGCTAATGCGGATCTCTCAGATGGGCTTCTGCCATCATAGTGGTGCGTAAGGTGTGTAGAGGGGAGAGGATCCCTCCGGGGGTCTAAATGTGAGGGGTAGAAGTGGCTGCAGGGATTTAGGAGAGGCAGTGGAATTTGGGCCATGTGGCACCAAAGGAACAGACCCAGGTGAGGCCAGCGCAGGATGGGTTTTGAGCAGGTCCCTCAAGTAAGAGGAGGCGGCTGCCTGTCAAGCTGGGATGGAGGTGGATGCTATTCCAAGCCCAGGAACAGAGTGGCAGAAGGCTTGGAGGTGGAACAAGAAGAGGAGCAGCTGGCTGGAGGATGGAACCCGGTTTCTAGAAGCCACTTTAGGTGGGCTGCAGCCACGTAAACAATACCTTGGAGAACTCCCTGGGGTTGATCTTGAGAGTTGCTGCAGACCTTCTTTTTCTGGGGTTTGTAAGAAGAGCCTCCCTCAGCAGAGGTTGGATTGGGGGACTCTGCTCACCCTTTGAGGTGGCACTGAGGTGACCCCTGAGATGGTTTGCCTGGCTTGGTAGGATGGGGGTCACCTGTCTTTGTATCAGAGGACCCTTCCAATATTGTTCATATCATTGTCAACCCTGACTCATGGCAACCCTGGGGGTAAGACATCTCTAAGATCCCCTGTACTCCATTGCTCTGCTCAGGTCCGTGACCGCCTTGGTGGAGTCCATCCATCTGGGGTGGGGTCTTCCTCTCTTTCTTCAGCCCTTCACCTTTCCCAGCATTATTGCCTTTTCTAATGATGTGGCCAAAGGAAGACAGCCTCGGTGTGACTATTTTAGGTTCCAGGGAGATTTCTGGCTTAATCTGTTCAAGCACTAGCAACCAATAATCTGCTGGGGTTTTCCTCTGTTTCGAAGCATGCTAAAGAATCTTGTTCTGCCTGTGTCTTCAGCTGTGGTCTGCAACCCCACAGCCAGGGAGTTTTCCATTTTCCCATCCTGGTATGTTGACTTACTGACTTCAGAGCACTTCTGGTTAACTCCTGTGTGGTCAGTCAGACAACTAGCCAGCTTCCAAGGGGCATGATAGGGAGTCCAAGTGGGATAGGTCTGGTTGGCCCAAGGGCACATTTTGCTCAGGCCGAGTTGTTCCCCAGGCCATTCTGGACCAAGGGGCAAGGCATCACTGAATCCCTGGCTGCCAGTTGCAGCTGAGTTGCTCCCTGTTGCTGCTCCGGGAGCTGTCCAGAAAAGCTCTGCAGTCTTTTTTGTGTCTGCTTCCCCTCCCCAAGCCCTCTTGTTTTTCTGTTCTGACGTTTCAGAGCCAAATGGTTTAGCGTTAGGACCCAGTAGGTTGTCAGAATTGGTGACAAGAGTCTGGAGCAGCACTAGCGCAGAGTGAGTCCCCCTCCATCAGCTGGGCAGCAGGATTTTTGTGTCTTGGCAGCTTAACGCCTCTCCCAGGGAAAGGGCTCCTTTCTCTTCTCCTCCTCCTCTTGCCCTGTCTGACCAGGGAGAGGGTGGCTTCGGCGGAGGAGGAGGAGGCGGAGAAGGGATGACCGCCTGCCTGCCTGCCTCCTCTGCGGCGGAGGGGCAGGAGCCTCCCTGGGCCGCCCCTGGCCACGAGCTGAAGAGCAGCCTTTTTGGAAATAATTGAAACAGGCAGGCAGACCACCGCCAGCATGGCCCAGACCAAGAGGCACACCTTCAGCCGGGTAAGTGACACTTGGGGTGGTTGAGCCCTCTGCCCTGGGCCGGCTGTGGGGTCTGGGCCAACCTCGACGCAATCTGTTGCAAGGGAACAGGCCAGCAGCATTGATGCGAGGAGAGAGAAACCGTATTTTTTATCCTGTGCTGGTTCCTCTTAATGGAAAATGCCTCCTTGTCCTGCCTGTTCAGGGATGCTCTGGGCTTGGCTGAGCTGACTGAATTTCTCTTGTTCGCCAAGCCCTTTAGGATGAGATTAGTCACTGTTATTCCATGGTAATTAGTGTTGGTGGTGTAATGAGGCATCAGCTGAGCCTCTGGTGATGGTCCCTTCTCCTATTCTGGGTTCCCTTTCCTTTCTCCCCTCCACTCCCCAATCAGTCGCCGCTGGTCCCCTCACCCCCAGCCCCACACCAAGAAGCCAGATTGGCCTTTGCCAGTCCAGACTACCATCATATTGCAGTCCGGGTACCAGCCGCAAGCCCAGAAGTGTGTGTGTTATGTTGGTATTGTCTCCTTCCACATTTCTATCCCCTCCCCACTTTCCTGAGGTTTGAAGTGACACTATATTGGGGTATGTACCTATGATGCTTCTGAAGGCCAGTTTTCCACCCATGGGACCCTCCGGGGGCCATATGGGTTTCTAAAAAATGCCCCAAATTGGAGCAGAACAAAAACCCAGAGCGGCCCAGAATTCCACTTCTGCTTTTGAAAAAGAGGTGTTTTGAAATATGAAACGGTGCAGCGTCACCCTGCAACCTGTTGGGAAAGCTGAATGGGGGCCCCTGCAGGCTATTGGGGCCCTGCCAGAAGGAACACTGGGGGATCGATCCTCTTGCAGCCCCAAGACCAGGCTTTGTTCCCCCCGCTTCTGCACTTGATCTTGAGCTGAATGTTGTGAGTTGGCCAAGGGCCTTTCTTGACCCAGTGTCATTTGGGAGTACTGGAGGTTGGATGGCCATCTTTGGGGATGCTTTGATTGTGTATTCCTGCATAGCAGGGGTTTGGACTGGATGGCCCTTGTACTCTCTTCCAACTCTGTGGTTCTATGATTATAGGGCCATGTTAGAATCCAGGGCCTGACTGCCTGCCCACCTGCAGGGCTGCCTTGCTTGCTTCTCAGGCCCTGGAAGGAGAGCCATCTTTCTGTGGTGGCCTCCCCAGGGGTGCCCTGAAGAAAGTACGTACCCTCCCCATGCTTCCCAGTGGTTTCTTCCTCCCCATTGCTTTTCTGGTGGACAGATCGGTTTGCTGTTTACTCCTTGGTTTCCCTGTCTTAAGCCTGGCTGGTTTCACTTGAGGCCACTGAGAGGGTGGGGGTTCCTCCGCAGCTCAGCTGACCATCAGAAGTGCAAAATGTTTGTCTGGGAGGCTTGGGTGTCTCAGAAGTTGGCTCATGTGCTTCCCTGGTGTGGTTCATGGGGGGGGGGGCACGCCTGGCCTACCCCTGCCCTGGAGCTGGATGGCACTTACTGTTGGCATCCTCATATGCCAGGGGCTGGCTAGCTGGGCCGTCAGCCTGATCCAGCAAGGCTACTGTGACCTCTGCAGGATGCCTTGGCTGGCAAGGCTGTGGGTTTTGTTGTCTACAGGGCTGAGACTGTGTGGAATCCTTTCATTTATCTGCCTGCCCAAACTTGACAAGGAAACCCAGTTGCCAGAGAGATCAGCTTCATTGTGAGATTATGCAGAGGTGGCCTCAGATGGGTGTACCCTGCTCTGCCAAGGTAGACCTCCATGGGCTTGTAGGCCTAGATGCTGGTTGGTTTGGAAAGGGACATAGCTCAGAAAGAAAGCATGGGTTTTGCATGCAGAAGGCTCCCCGGTCCATTGCCTGACATTCTCTAGGTAGAGCTGGGAAGGACCCTATGGGGGAACCTAGAGAGCCACTGCCAGTCCGTGTTGATGGTCCTGAGTTCGTCTGAGCTAGAGCTCTCAGTTGGGGAAAGGCAGCTCCCTGTGGTGCATGTACCTTGCTGATCTTTGACGAATACTCAATCTAATGATGAATTTGGGCAGGGTAATCTGGCACAGTTGGGCATTTGGGACAGTGAAGGGTGCCTTGTGGCACCTCCTGTGGGTCGAGACTCTCTTCCGGTTGCCTCATGTGCTGTTGGGTTTCCTTTGGGCAGCCTGGGATACAGACAGGTGAAAGGGAGAAGGTGGGAACTGTGAAGTATGGCACTGGGATGGTTTTGCTTGCCCTTCCTGGATCAGGAAAAGAGCTCCATTGGCTCAATTGGGATAGCTGTCTTAGAGGCCACAGCATTGCTATTCAGGCCTTTGCAGCAGAATGTGGCTTGACTCGCTGGCTTGAGTGGCCTGAAGCAGTTGCTGGCTGTTTACTCTTCTGCAGTGGTGCACTAGCCTTTTCCAGTTTGGGTTGCGCAGGTTACTCTCCTGCAGGACCAGTAGCTTCCCCTTGGCTGGGTGGGGATAGGAGATGGGTTTGCTGGTTCTGGGGTCCCTTCTGCACTTCTGGGCTGCTATAGAAATTCAGTTCTCTAGGTTGTCTGATTTGGGTCTGCTTTTGCAGACTGATTTCCCCCCATTTTTTGACTGCTCTTGAACATCTTTCCTTCTCCTTCCTATAGCTGTACTGTAACAATCCCCTTGTGTCTTCAGACCAGCTTCCTTCCTTTCTCCTAAAACCAAGCCGGACAAATGCCCGGGTGGCCCACTGGCCTTATTCTTGAGCAGCCGGAAGAGGGCTTCTGCCACACAGGCAACCAAGCTTGTTCTTCTCCAGGCTAAGAGCAACAGATCATCCTTGCTGCTTAGATTTCCTTTGATGAGACAGCAGCCACCCCCATTCTGTCACTGGCTGATGAGTCTGGTATTAATCCTTGAGTAATCTTCTCCTCGGGTGAGGAGGGAAGATGGCAGCACCCTGGCATGGCATGCCTGCTGAGGAGGAGACTTGGTTGCATGCACTGGTCAGCTTCATTGCAGGCCTGACCCCTCACCCATGCATACCCACCAAATCAGCCCATAACTTACATTGGGAGCCTGAAATGCTTTTAATGTAGTCCGAACTGTTGTAGCATCAGAGATGAACTCCAGTCCCTGCAAGTGAAGGAGGAGGAAAAGGCTGAGGGCGATGGTGAAGAAAGGTAATGATTACCCATTGCCTTCAAATGACACAAGTGGGCACTGTGCATGGGGCATGGAGCATTGATATTCTCTTGGGCCTCCTGGGCACATTGGGCTTTCAGCAGCAGAGACAAAAGTGTGCTTGTTTGTGAAACATTTATGTGATTTGCCTGTTTGGCAAATGAAGGGTCTGGTGTGCTGGCAGCCCTGGACAATGGCATTCCCTCCAAACTGAAAAGGACAGGAAGCACACAGACATTGACTGTGAGTCAGGTATTAGGATTCTGGCATTTTGTGTGCCTTGTTCGCTAGCTCTGCAAGTGGCCTTCCTGAGTGTTAGTCTTGAGTCTTCTTAATCTTGCACCTACTGTTTCACTTGGGGTGGCAAGGCAAAAGAAGGAAAGGAGCACCCCCTTACTAACAGGCCTAGTGTGGCATACAGTCCTGGCTTTGAGATATTCATAAGCTCCCAAAAGCCATCCCAGTGACAGGGAGCTGTCTAGAGAAGGAGACCTCATCACCACTCTATGCCAGTGGCTCTAGGCTGTTGACTCTCACTGTCAAGAGGTTTCTTTTAATGTTCAGTCATAAGCTGTTCTGTAACTCGAAGCCATTAGACCTGGTCCTACCCTCAGGGCCAGCAGAAAATAGTCCTGCACTCTCCTCTCTCTGAGATATTTAAAGAGGACAATCATGTCTCCCACTAAGTCTTCTCTTCATCAAGCTGAACATGCCCAGCTCCTTTAACCTTTCCTCACGTGTTTTGTTCTCTTATCATCCCTGTTGCCCTTCTCCGAACCTGCTTCAGTTTGTCTAGATTCTTCTTAAAATTAAGTGCCCAGAACCGAATGCAGTACTCCAGGTGAGACCTGATCAGTGCAGAATATAGTGGAACTACTACTTCCTTTAACTATGTTTGTATTACTGCAGGTTAAACCATTATTTGCATTCTGTGCTGAAGCATCACACCGCTGGGTCCTGACTCCCAGTCCAAGCCTTTGCTTCAGTGGCCCTTAGGGTTGGCCACCCAGCCACAAGCATCCTGGCATCCCCTCTTGTTTTCTCCAGGCAAAAGATGTCGGTTCCTGTACTGAGATCCTGTGTCGTTCTTGACTCACAGCTTTGGTAGAGCCTAGAGGACAAGTGTGGGAGTTTTCCAGAATGATTGCGTACTGAGAGAAAAGGGACCCTGCCTAAACTCCTCTCAGTGGTCTTGAGGGAATAGGCTCACATATTTGGTGGTGTCTACATAGTCTACTGGAGTCCCGCAGCTTCTTTCCCTCCTGTATGTTGGTCAGATGCTACTGCTGCTTCATCCAGACCTGGGTGATATTTCCTGATGGGGTCCAAGTGCCTAAATGTGTCGCCACAGGCTAGTCCCATTGCAAAACTAGATCTCCCAGTTCATCTCCGTGCACAAAGACCAGTTTCTTATGTCTTTGTGCATTGTTAAAACTGGGCCTACAACTTCATTTCCATACACAAAGGATTTGTAATTTGAACGGACATCCTCACATACCAAGGGCATATATATGTCTGTGCCTGGCTTCCACTCCACCAAATGCATCTGAGGAAGTAGACTTAAGTCTAGGAAAGCTCTTGCTTCCAGTGTCTTCCTTTCAGTTAGTCTCAAAGTTGCTCCAAGATCTCTCTATGTCCTTCTTTCACTGTGTTAAGCTTTGCTGTTCAGATTCCAGGACATTTTGGAGTGGTTGGGGTAAAGGAACGTTGGTGTTCTTGAGCCTAGTCAGCAGCCTTCTCAAACAGCTGAAGTGAGCAGAGCACTTTCCAAAGGCAGCCCTGGTAGATGAGGGCTGCAGTAGTCCAGCCCTGACACGACTGTGGTGTAGGTGTGTGCCTTGTCATCCTGGCCAGGTCGGCCTTCTCTCTTACCCAGATGCAGAGCTGGCGCCTCCTGGCCCTGCAGCCTGTTTTAAAGAAAGCTGCGTAAGGCAGGCCAGCTCCTGGGGATGCTCCAGCCCTCGGATTCTGTAGCCAGTGGGCGAACCCCCAAAGTGGGAGCATGCCTAGTAAGCCAAGGACAGAACTAGGGACTCCCTGAAAGCCACATGGCAAGAGAGGGCTCTTTCTTTCTCCTCCTCTTGAACAAGCATGAAGACAGGATGTGCCTTCTTTCTCTTTCTCTCCCCGATGGTAGCTTTGTTCTGTGGGTGGTTTTCTGCTCCCTCTTTCTGCCCCACACCTGTCTGTTGAGGGGCTCCTGGTGAGAGGCATGTGCTGGGTGCCTGTGGTTAGCAGCCTTGGGAAATTACTTATTGATTTTAAAAGAGACCTCTTCTTTCTTTAAAGCTCTGCATGCACAAACCCAGAGTTGGAAAGGGGGCTTTTTTCAGGACACCTGCATTGCTGCGTTTTTGACGAGCTTCTAACCAGCCTTTTTACTGGTTGTTTTGTCTTGTTTTTGTTTTATTTAAGGTCCAAAATACACACAATCTCTTCAAAAATGGCCAATTAGTGTTAAGTCTCGGGCAGAATAAAAGATAAAGTCTTGTGTGTCTGGGAAGATTTAACTGCTGTTTGGTGCTTGTTCAAGCTTTGATGGTGAGAGTGTCGCCCTTCACCAGTCAGTGCTTCTGTTTTTCTGGGCAGACTCCAGATGGACTGCTTTTATCTTGGGAAGAAAGAGAGGCAAGTGAGAAGATTCCCATTTTACCTGACTTAGGAATTGATTTTGCAGTTATGCATTTGTATGATGGCATCCAAGGTGACAGGAGGTCCCCTTCATTTTTGAATTCTGGTCTGCAAAGCAAACAGAGGAGAAGGGGTTCTCAGGTAAGCAGGGCCTCCTTTTTTATCTGATGGGCTGCTCTGTCCTGCCAGCAAACATCTATTAGAAGTGATAGCCCCCTGTAACCTTTGTGTGTGTGTGTATTCCTGTGTACATCTGCCTGCCTTCTGTTTGCCTGATGACTTGCAGCAACCCCACAAATTTCACAGGGTTTCCATAGGCCAGGAATCCTGAGAGGTGGCTTTGACGGATCCTTCCTTGGAAATGGAGCCTGCAACTCCTGAGATTCATTGGCAGTCTCCCATCCGAGGACTAACCAGGGCTTGACCCTATTTGGCTTCCAAGGTCAGACAGGATTTGGGGTCTTTAAGGTCTTTAGGCCAGCTCTCCCCCTCTTCCCCGTACTTGTTTGCAACTGATTTAGTTGCGTCCATTTATTCCTATGTGTTGCTGTCAGTCTGAAAACGTTACCTCACCAAAAAAGATGAAAACTGTTTTGGTTTTGATGTGTTTTGTGTGAACACAAACTGGAAAACTGTTTTATTGCTTCATGACTATTTCCACCTCCCTGCGGTGTTGTCTGATCTTTGGGGGTGGAAGAAGCAGTGCTGGTTTGGCCTTGCCTTTTGAGTCCGTTCCAGGCAGGCCACACAAGCTGTGCCAGGTGCTGCAGGGAGCTGCTTTGCCAGGTGAGTCTTGGGGCACGAGCTACAGATGCCCAGGCCAGACAGGTGTCCTTTGGTGCCAGTGAGCCTTGGCTGGAGGTACAGAGGCCGCAGCTGCCAGCATGTTGGCACTTCTGCATTGGCAGCACGCCTTCCGTCCGACGGTCCGCATGCAGCCTGCCCTTGGCCTCAGTTCTAGCCTAAGCCTTGTGCCGCTGCTTCTCTGGCCACCTCACCACACTGGTCCTTTGGCAGTCTATCTAGTGACATTTGACCAGCACATAAAGACTTTGGAGGGAGAAGGGATAAACTCATCCTGAGGCAGGCAGGTCAAATGAAAAGTTCAAAAACAACATTGGGAGCAGTGCGGAAAGGAGCATGGTCGTATCCCAGTCTCTCCCCAGCTTCCAGATAGTGTGTGTTTCCGTCATAGTGTGGATAATTGCCATGGTATAGTCTTGCCTTCAAACGCAAAACTTCCAGTGGGACAGGAGTTTTTGGTCCTGGAAAAACTGGCTGGAGGAATAGATTGTGCATTTTGGATTGGCAAACAACTCTGGTAGTCATGTCTGCACTAAGCAGGGAAGACAGGAGGGATGCTAATGTCATCAGGACTGCAAAAAAGGTCAGGCAGAGAGATTGCTGTGGCCACATGGCTGGTGGCTTTAGGACTGGGCCACCACTGCTATAGACTGGTTTGAAATACAGGCAGGGAAAGAGGTTAATCTTGGGAAGGAGTCTCTTAGCGCTGCTTCGGCCCATTTAAGGTTGTGGGTTTTATGCACTGGAAGAGAAGAGGGACTTGCCAGCGCACCTGAGCTGCTTGGGCCTCTTGTTGAAGAAAAGCTCATGCTTGGACAGGTGTGTTTGTCTTAAAGATCTCAGAAGGACTCTCTTGTTTCTCCTGTGACAAACTAAAATGGCTGCCCCTTTGGGAACTCACAGGATTCTGGGTCCTGAGGTCATCTTGTGAAAATTCCAGACTGACCATTTTGCAGTTGTCTCTCTCTTTCAGATCTTTTCATTTACGTAAGAATATTTGCCTTTATGGGTGTGGAAGTTATGCTTCCAACTGGGTTTGAATTATGGGCAGAGTAAGTACTTGTCAGGCTTTTCAGCTGCTGCTTCGCCCTTTGGCTGAGTGTCCCAGATTCAGCCTGAGCGCCTAGAGAGGCAGTAAGAACAGGGAAGGCAGGAGGGGGCCCTGTAAATCAATAGCTCTGTCCTAGTTGGAAGACTAAGTAGCCAACCAAGTGGCTGGAGGAAGCAGCAGCCACTCTCAGAATGATCTGGGGCTGGGTGAGAGCGGTTGTTTCCCTCTGTGCTGGAAGTTGGAACAAAGGGGGTTGTTTTGCAGGGGCCTGGTAGGAGCCTTTGCCCCCTACTCCCATGGAGGGCGGGTCGCTTGCTTCAGGGAGTTGTAGCAGGCGTGGCATCCTCTCTGGAAAGAAGCACTCATAGAATCATACAAGAATTGGAAGAGACCTCAAGGGCCATCCAGTCCAACCCCAATCTGCCATGCAGGAACTCACAATCAAAGCACTCCTGACAGATGGCCATCCAGCCTCTGTTTAAAAACCTCCAAAGAAGGAGACTCTATCACCCTTCAAGGGAACGTCTTCCACTGTCAAACAGCTCTCACTGCCAGGAAGTTTCTCCTAATGTTGAGGTGGAATCTCTGTTCCTGCAGTATGCATCCATTACTCCTTGTCCTATTCTCTGCAGCAGCAGAGATGACTTCAGGTGCATGGGCCAGAGAATCATCGAATTGTAGAGTTGGAAAGGGACCTCCAAGAGGCATCAACCCTTTGCCATGGAGGAAAACATAGCTAAAGGGAGCCATCCAACCTCTGTTTCTAGTGAAAGAGAGTCAGTCTGCTTGCTGTTTGGAAGTTCTTCCTCATATTGGGATGCAGTCTCCTTTCTTGTCATTTGAAGCAGGGAAAGGGAAAGATTCCTGGCTTGCTAATCTGATGGGAGATGATCTGTCCCTTAGAGGCAAGGGCAAGGGATGGGGAATCCTGGTCAGCAAATGGGGCTGTCAGATGGCAGATGCAATCCTGGTTTGCTCTTCTCAGGTCCCACCCAAGGGCTCAGCATTGTCTGTTTGAAGGAGAGCGCCCCATAATGTCGCTATTCTAATGTGGCTGGGGAACCGGGACACAGAGGACCTTGTTCAAAAAGGAGCCTTGTGGCACCTTTAATCATGTTCACATCAACAAAAGCTTTTGCAGGCTCCAGTCCACTTTTTCAGAGTCTTGGAGTGGTTGCGCATGTTCTCAGGGTAGAGAAGGCTGGTGGCAAGAGTTCCTTGCAGGTGCCAAGAAGTGATGGATACCTGCCGTTTGGGGTGGGATCCTAGGAGAGCCTGCTTAGTGTAGAAAGAGGCTGTCTCCAGGTGGGAGCACTTTTTGCAGGGAAGGACTGGTCTCTGCCGAAGAAAAACTGGAGACACATGTCTGCTCCAAGCTGGAGGATGGTTGGCTTTTTGAGTTGGGGCAAGAGGCTAGTTTTGACCTCTGATGTCTTGCAAGGTCTGGACCTGATGGACCTTAGAGCACACACCTCTCTCACTCTCTCTACACACACACACACACACACACACACTGTGTGACCCATGGTTGAGAGGAAGTGATTTCCATGTCAATCTGTGTGTTGGTCTGTTGTTGAATGGCAGTTTTTATCTGGCTCTTTTGCTACAAAGGCTCTAGAGAAACTATGAGATCAGTAAGAAAATGAAAACCTCCCAAGACCCACAGGACTTACCATTTAATGCCAAAATTCATAAGGCAAAGAGAATGGGAACGGAGGAGGAAAAACAAACCTGGGCACCAGTACTTCAAGCCGTTCTGTGGTTCTGACTGGCAACAGCAGCAACCCTTCTCCAGGGGTCCTGGCACAGGAGGGTCGCTCGCTGCATATTTTCCCCTGCCCTGCTCCAGTTTTAAGAGGGAGAGGGATTGTGGTGTAGTAGTTTGAGCATTGGACTACAACTCTGGAGACCAGGGTTTGAATCCCCGCTCCACCCAGTCACCCTCTCAGCCTCAAAGGAAGGCCTTCTGAAGAAATATTGCCAAAAATATCCCGTGAGATATAAGTGAGAAACAACTTGAAGGCACACAACAACAGCAACAACAACACATTAGAATCAACAGGCAAAATGTTCAGCAAGGCTGTGGCTTTCTTAACACCTTAAACTTCCATGTTTGTCTTAAACTCCATTTCTGGACCATTATTTTGCCCTAGAAGTAGCACTGGACATACATTTACCCTCAGTCTAAGAAGTTCTTGAGGCAATATTCAAATAAAATGAAAACAATAATAAAACCTCAAGATTGTATTGTAAAATCTTGGGAACTTCAGCAAGTGTGAGATTAATATAAAAATAAAGTAGTAATTGTAACTGAGCAAAGCTATCTTTGCTGCTGTTTGGAAGCAGAGTAGGTGCAATGTCCTTTGGGAAAGAAGGGAGGGAATTCTGTAAATGGGGTAGTGCTCTGGGAAAGGTCTCTCTAGCAGGTCCCCAGAGTGGATTTTGGGCATGTTCATTCTGGAAGGGAGCTGTTTGGGGGCTCATGGCTTTAAAGCTGTAGAGGAGAGCCAGCACTTTGGAAACGAACAGGATGCCAAGTGCATGGATCAGGACTCTAAAGCGCACATCGGTTGGCAGTCTAGCTGATGTACTATGTGTGCTTGTTGTCATTTCCAGAGACCTTTCAAGGATAGCCCCATGTAGACAAGGCACATGGCAAAGGTGGGTGAAGCATGAATCACAGTGGCCAGATCTGCCTTCCGTCAGAAGGAGCATAGCTGGTGCACCAGACGGAGCCAAGGGAAGGCACTCTAGGCTGGCTTTCCAGGAGAACCTTCAAGCTGTCTGCCTGATTTTTAGGGTGTGGGTGGGAGTCATGCTACCCTCCAGGTGTAGTTGGGCTCCAGTTTCCAACACTCCTCCCTATTGGATATCTGGTTTAGGGCAGATAGGAATTAGAGTTGAACACTATCTAGAGGACCACATGAGCCAGACCTCTGCTTCAGGGGGAGGACCATCCCACTCAGAGTAGGTCATATTCCCTAAACTGGGATGCATTGTCTACTGACCAACAAAATTTAGTCTAGTCTGGATTAGCTGTCATTTTGTTCATCCACGTATGGTCCCTCTCTGTGTCCAGATGATGCCATCTCCCTCTTGACCTCAGTCAAAAGGGAAAGATAGCCCTGAGTATTCTCGATGTATTGACATGGCCCTGTTCCACAACTCCAGAAGAGCTCCGGCAGTTGCTTCGTATAGCTGTTAAAAGCTTAGCACGTACAGTATATAAATAAATGAGCACCCTTAAAAACCCCATGGACCAAAGACCAAGGGGCTGAGCAGTCCTTACCCTCGCCAGCATTGCCTGGCTGAGATGGCTCAGCCCAACAGATCCAGAGCCACCTGGACCCAAATTGAATGCTTAATGTTCTAGAAAGATCTACCGTTGTGAAGCTGTTACAGGGACCACCCACTTTTGTGCAAAACTGCCACAACTGCACGCATGAATCATAGAAACACTGCGTCACAAGAGTGGAGTGGAGTTTTCTTCTTTGTGGCCCAAACAGCTGGAAATACTTTCCTGCAGTACTGTATGCTAACTGGCTCACTTTTTCTTCTGTGTCTCCCCAGGCACCCAGCGCCAACGCCAGGATGACTTCTGTGGAAGCGAGTGGCAAGCCCCTGAAAGTGGGCTCCCGAGTGGAAGTCATCGGGAAGGGGTACCGCGGGACTGTGGCTTACGTGGGCGCGACACTCTTTGCCACCGGGAAGTGGGTTGGCGTCATCCTGGATGAAGCGAAGGGCAAGAATGACGGCACAGTCCAGGGCAGGAAGTACTTCACCTGTGAGGAGAACCACGGCATCTTTGTGCGACAGTCACAGGTAAGCACCCACTTGGACGCCTCACCCGTGGAAGGGGCTAGACACTCTCCCCATTGGGTCTGGAGAGCTCTGTTGAGTGCTTCTGATAGTGAAAGTGCAAGCAGAGGGCCTTTGCAGTCTTACCGATCCTTCCCAACTGTAGCAGGACTTGATAAACAAGCCTCTGATTTGTGGTTTCTGTGTCCTTCCCTGCTGTCTGACAGTGGAACAAACTCCCTCGGAGTGTAGTGGAGTCTCCTTCCTTGGAGGTCTTTAAACAGAGGCTGGATGGCCATCTGTCGGGGATGCTTTGATTGAGAGTTCCTGCATGGCAGGTGGTTGGACTGGATGGCCCTTGCAGTCTCTTCCAACTCTATGATTCTATGTATGAGGCTGCCAAAGCTCTAAGACCTTCTCTCACGGCCTTCCCAGTGTGTTTTGGTCTCCCAGTGAGATGGTGGCTCCTCCCAGACTGGGACTCCCTGCCTAGGAGGCTAGGATGGTTTTCCCTGGCTCTCCTTCCTCCACCAAGTGAAAACTTTCTTATTCCAACAGGCTTTTAGGAATTGCCTTAGGTCAGCGGTTCTCAGCCTATGGGTCATTGCCTTTGTGGGTCGAATGACTCTTTCACAGGGGTCGCCTAAGACCATTGGGAAACACATATTTCTGATGGTCTTAGGAACTGAGACACCGCTCCTCTGTCCATCTCTATGGTTGGGGGTCACCACAACATGAGGAACTGTATTAAAGGGTCGTGGCATTAGGAAGGTTGAGAACCACTGCCTTAGATGGAATTTAATGGTGTGTTCTCTAGATGGTTTAATTGCTTTCTAAAATAAAATTTGTGCATTCTTATTAATGCCTTTGTATGTTTTTAATCTGTTTTGGTTTTAATGTTTTTTTGTAAGCCACCTTGGGTTTCATTATTGGGAATCAAGCGGCATATAGATGAATAAGATGGTGGTGGTGATGAGGATGATGCCATACAAAGGCAGGCAGCTCTCCTCTTTTGCTTATTTCTCTCCCAGGAAACCAAGAGCAAGCCCTGGATTCTTTCTCTGGTTTGTTGAGGGAGAAAGAGATCGAGGTGCTGCCTGGCTTCACATGAAAGAAATCTCCTGGCTCCTCCTTGTTGAATGACACAACACCTACTCCAACTTTACAAACACATCTTAGTATCCAGCTTCCTCTCTTAATCATTAAATGATGCTTATGGTCCGGTCCAGACAGACGCAAAAGGATGCCCTCGTCACATGTGGGGGGTGGCACTTCTAGACACCCCTTGCCCCTCACATGTGACGAGGGCGTCAAAATGGCGGCGCCCTGTACAAATGGGCGCCGCCATCGTTACATGCCAGATGCATAGCGTACACACATCGCAGCACCATTATGACATTGCAAGTGTGCCATTGGCGCACTGAGACGTCATAATGGCATTGCAAGTAGAACCTGCTTTTCGCAGGTTCTTTTTGGTCCGCAGGGAAGTCCTGCGGTCTGGAGGCTGCAACTTCCCCGCGGACCAAAACTAAGTTCTGGGAGGCTGTCCTTTTTGGACGGTCTGTCCCGTGCCTTTGTTACCCTGATACCTAAACCTGGTAAGGGTCATGTTTGCTGCACTAACTACCGCCATATATCGGTACATAATGTTGATAGCAAAATATAGACAGCTATTTTAGCCAACAGATTACAAAAAGGCATTTAATCTTTGGCAAGTCCTGACCAGGTGGGATTGACCAAAAACAGTCAGGGAGCCAATAATATTCAACTGGTTGTGGATTTGATTGCTTTACACTCAGATATAACTGAACAGCCAGCCATTATTTCTTTCGATGCTCAGAAGGCCTTTGATCAAGTTCACTCTCCATTTATTTGCACAGTTTTGGCTAATTTCCAAAAACATTTTTGAAAGGGATAAAGTATTTTATCTACAGCACCAAGAGCAAGAGTTATGTCCAGTTTTTTTTTGTCCTCCTTTTTTTTAACATTGAAATGTGGTACAAGGCAGGAATGTCCATTTTTAATGTTCAGGTTGTGTGTGGAACCCTTAGTATGTGCTCTTAGACAAAATTCCAGGATCGGTGGACTTGCGCATGCCAGTTTAGGATTTTAAAATGCTCTTTTCACAGATGCTCTTTTATTCAAAGCCCCAGCAGTCAATCCTTGTTTTGATTACTAATTTTAAAATATCTGGGTATTCAGTTTATTGGTTCAAGTCAGAATTACTGCCTTTGGGAGACAAGGCGGACATTACCCTGTTTGAAGCATGGCAATTTCAGTATTGCCCAGATTCTGTTACGTCTATTATTTCTATTACCATGGACAGCCAAAAAGGCAAACAAATGGGTCCTTGAACAGATCAAGCCTGAAATAGCCCTAGAAGCCAAGATGATGAAATTGAGGATTCTGTCTGGGATCTAATGGATAGAAGATCTAACAATGCTTACAACACTTGAAAGAATGATGTGCAGACAAAATGTACAAACAGACGTATATTTAGTCATAAGACTAATGCGGTTATTTTTTTCTACTTGTGTGTTTTTATTTTCCTACTTTTGTTATCCCAGAATGTTCTTGTGTGTAACTGAAACCCCTTTTGTATTTGAATTACACACACACACACACACACACACGCGTAAAAAAGCCACAGAGCAAAGCTCCAAGGGCCTGCAAGGGAGTGGGGTGGTCAGGAGATGTGGGGAGCCATTTCTGTGGGATGTATGGCGATGAAGATACTCTTGTTAGATGGGAGCACTTTCTAACCTATTGTTGAGTCTCTGGTGTTTCCAGTAAAGGTTTGCCCAACCAGTAACTGATGGGATTGGCTTTGAAACAGCTGTCTGTAAGGCACACTTGTGTTCAGTCTGGGCCAGGCATGGGTTTCAGGGGATGGGCTCCATTTGTGCAGAACGAGAGGGAAGCATTTTCCCTTCTGTTGGAGGCAGGGGTTGAAATCTCAAAGTTAGACCCTGCCTCAGTTGGAGTAGAAACCAAAGCCTCAAGTGCATCACCTTGTTTGTCCTCGTGTGTGACATCACTGTGTTCAACTTTATGCAGATCCAAGTTTTTGATGATGGCGCAGACACAACATCCCCGGAAACGCCTGAGTCTTCCACTTCAAAGGTGCCCAAGAGAGGTAGGGATGTCCTGTGGCTTTTCCTTATGCTGTCTTCCCCTCCTCTCTGGAGCTCAGGTTCAGGTCTGTGCTTTGGGGAGGTTGGCCTCAACTTTGGAAGACCTTGGACTGAGTCCTTGCGGAGGACAGCAGCTGACCAGGAGCCCATGTCCCCCTCTCCACTTCTCTGGTGTATCTGATTAGGGGACCAGCATGGGCTTTGCCCCCGATGTGCCAGGGACTTCGGGTACAGCTATTTCTTTCTTTCCTGGAAACTTGCTGTGGACTGGCACTAGTCCACTGAGCACCACCTGAGTAGCCTTGGCTTACAGCTTCTTATATCCCAGGCTTCTACATCCAAACTGCAGATCAGGAGCGGAGTGAGTGAAAAGGCTTGTGGACTGACTTATAATAAATAATAATAATAATAATTAAATTTATTTATATCTTCCCTCTCTACAAAATGCAATCGAGGCGGCTTACAAGATTAAAATATACAGCCCGAACCCTCAACCCCCCCCTTAAAATACAATTAAATAATGTAGAATTTAAAACATAAAACATACTTTAAAACAATTCAATAAACGGTGGTGAAGTCAGGTCAGCAGTTAGATTTTCTTTCTGATAGCCAGAGAACTATTCAGGAAAGGCCTGCCGGAAGAGATCCGTCTTTATAGCTTTTTAAAAGCTGTTTAGGGTGGTAATATGACGGATCTTGTCCGGCAGCCATTCCAGAGTCTGGGATCAATAGCTGAGAAGGTCCTCTGGGAGGTTGAGGACAGCCTTGTTTTACAAGGCTATAACAGATTTTTCCCTGAGGAGCTAAGTCTGTGAGGAGGATTGTATGGAGGGAGGCAGTCCTGAAGATCGGCTGAACCCAAGCCATTGAGGGCTTTAAAGGTGATCACCAACACCTTGTACTGGGCCCGGAAACTGATGGGCAGCCAGTGAAGTGATTTTAAGATTGGTGTTATATGGTATTCATGGTATATAATTTGGAAGTCTGACATATCTTTGTTGAGCATCCTGGGATGGCTTTTTTGTTTTTGATGAGAGGAAAGGGGATTGCGGTAACATGCAGCATCTCCTTCCCAGGGGTGCAGCCTCTTCATGTTCTCTCTCAGGCCCAGGCCTCCTCTTTTCCATCTTCTTAAGTCCCATCTCCAAATTCATGTTTCAGCAGATCTCCCTTCCCCTTTCGCTCCAACATTTTTTCTCCCCATAAGGGCTCAGTAACTTATCCTCAGAGCAAGCAACCTCCTTCTCCTAACCCTGTTACAATCTATGAATTTCTGGGTCCAACCATTCCTCTCTGTCTCTTCCCTTCTGCCAGTTTATAAAGTTAATTTCTATGTGTTCTGCCCTGTGCCCCTGATGCACATTTTCACCACGTCGGCAAAATAAACGTGCCTCCTTCTCCTCTTCCTCCACCCCTCTGTTACTGCAGGGATGATGGCCAGTGTGGCTCATGCAGGGGAAGGGGTTTGGAAATGACGTTTCCCCCCGCTGCCCTGTGCCAGGAGGAAGTGCCAGGCTGGTTGGTGGAAACCATGAAAGGACATGCCCTCTCCTGGGCCTGGGCAGCAAGCCATTTTAAAAAAAGGGGTGCAATGGTGGGGTCCCAGCGGTGGGTTTTTGTTTTGCATATAGTGTTCTTTTCAGGGTGCCCCTTGTTTTCTGCAGCCTTTGTTGGCATTATGGATGAACCCATTTTGCTTTCAGAACAGATGGCACGGGACTCTTGAGTTCAGAATATGGGGAATGGTATCCTAGTTTGCCAGTTTTTGTTTCAGATTGTCCTACATCACCCCATAATGAAGCTCTGAGTATCATGAACTTGTTTCTTAAAAGTGTTGTTGTAATTTTGTTTGTATAATGCCCTAAAATCTTAAAAAGAGAGAAGATGGTTGTTGTTTTTTTTAAAATAGATAAAAACAAATGTGTTTAAAAGTGAAACAAAAGGTTACATATGGGACACTTGTACGAAGAAGAGAAATCCTACAAGTATAAGCCATGAATGCCAATGATATAATTATTTTAGGATTAATGTCTGTCTGGAGAGCTGAACAGAATGGCCAGAAGATCCTCAGGGTTTTGTGCCAATTGCCAAAGTATGGAGGGCTCCAGTTTCCTTGCTGTGCAAAGGGGGCATGTAAGACCCCGCTGGGGAAGACCTGTCCAGGGTCAGATATTGTGTCTTTCACTAGGCATAATGCCACCGAGACCCTTGCCTTGAGAGGTCCCTGGTTTGTTTCGACATGGCACTGGATACCGCCCCCCTTTTCCAGAAATGACCCAGAGGATCCTCTGACAGACTTGTCAGCCAGACATTCCTTGGGGACCCTGCAGTTTTGTGCCTCAAAGGTTGGTTGGCCATAGTTAAGCTTGGATTTCTGAGTGGTCCCTTTTTTCCACCTCTCTTCCAGATTCATCAGAAGGTCCCAAAGCCAGCAAACTGGTGAGTACTTTTCCTTGGGTCTTTTGTCTGATTAATTCTATCCATGCCTGTCTTATTGTTTGATGGGAAGGACTTTTTCTTCAGAGTTGGCATGAGATGTTTCGGAGCTGAGATCACTGTGTTTGTTGCTGCAGACAGAGGGTGGCAGCAGTGGCAATACTGAGGAGACCAGTCTATGATTCTATGGTTGTTAAGCATGTTTTTTGTGTGCCAATAGTAATCATGTGTAAATCTAGAAAGGCCACAAAGAGCACACACTTCTGCAAACAACATGGCTTTGCCCTGGTTGATCCGCCTCTTTATCCCTTGGGCCACAAGATGCCCCGGAGCGTGTCTCATCTGCTTTTCTGGGCCGCTGCCTTGCGGGGAGAGTGCAGGAGAATTAATAGGTGCTGCATCTTGTGTTGGTGCTGTTTTCCTGAATTTCCCAAATACATGGCAGACAGTGGGAGCAACTAACTTGCACCATCAGGGAGTCAGGCAGTGTCTTGGCTTCAAGGCAGAGCCATGCAGTCACACCTGTTGGGCCCCTGTGGCTGACTGAATGACCTGGAAGTGGGCTTAGTGGCTATGCTGGCTGAGCAAAGGGTGCCTGGGACTTGATGCTGCTAGAGGCGTGGACCAGGCCTGCAACCTGCTGGAAAGTCAGGTGGCAACCTGGTCAGCCAACACCTTTCCCCCTGGGATGCTCCCATGGCCACAGTGGAGCACAGCAATCCGCAGCTACAGAGTGGTATTGTGGCCATTGTGTCCCACTGTTCAGGACCCTGCAGGGATAACAAGTGCCACGTCCAGTCACTATCCTCCACACTGATGCAGAGAATGTGCAGTCAGTGATGACATTCATTTTGAGTCCTTTTTGTTTGGTTTCCTTCATCATGGGCGGTGGGTGTTTGTATGTGTGTTGCCAATGTTAATTTCATCCTCAGTTTTCTGTGTCATAACCCTGTTCATTATCTTACTGTTCAATTCCTTAGGCTAGATCCTACAGAGACCACTAAATACTGAAGAGGGTTCCATTGAGGGGAGGGAGTGAATGAATAAAATCAGAGGGTTGAGCAAAGAGGGGAGTCCTGTGGGACCCAGCAGGACGAAATCCTTCTCTTGACCTCTGAATCCAGATGTGGTCTTGCTTGCTGTGGTGACCTTATCCATTCCTGCCCATCATTGCTCCCTTGCTTTCCCAAGTCCCTCTTGGCAATCCCAAGCTCTGCTCCTCCCTCAGAAGACTCCAGCCATTTTCTCTTACTGCCTCCCCCCCCATGGCTGCAGTCGCCCTCCCAAAGGCCTCTGTGAGTCCACCTCTTTCCTTCACCACCATCAAATTCCTCCACAAACCCCTCTTTGTCATCCTCTCTGTCAGCCAACTCTGGTTGACTACCTCTGGGAGGACAACATGTGCCCCTCGAGTTCATACTGGATTGTAAATCCCATTATCCCTCATTATTGGCTATGCTGCCTGCAGTGGATGGGATGCCACCAGTTGCCCACTCCTGCTGAACTGCAGCTGAACATGAGTACAGGCAGCACAAGGTAAAAAGCATGTCCCTCAGTCTCTATGTTTGCCCTTATTTTCTTCTTTTGCCTCCTCCTAGCTTTGAATTTTAGTCTGTAAGCTCCTTGATGGTTGGGATCACGTCACGTTTTATTCTGCTGATCATTATAGGTATTGATTAAGAACGAGTAATCACAACCGCATATGACCAAGCATTGCACTTTGGGCACTACTGCATAATTCATGATCCTTCTTTAGTGAGTGTGTTTGCCCCCCCCCCATCTTCCTCTCCATCGCATGGTGGCCATGAGTTGGGTCCCCCCACCTTTATTCCACCCGTTGTCCCTATAAGATTTGCCCCCCCCTCAGTAAGCAATCTCTCTCTTTTGACAAGATGCCTTCTGCCTTGACCATGCCCCACCTTGCGCCTCCTGCCTCCCTCCCTCATCCCAAGCTGACTGTGGCAGTCCTGAGTCCCCGTTGCGCCACTAGATGTCAGTGGAGGCAGCTGGAGGACGTCCTGAAGAACGTGGTTGCCAAAGGTCCCTGGTTGTTTGAAGGGCATGGAGAGAGAGCCTCCTTTGGAGAGGGAGGTCTTTATAGCCCTTGAAGGGGGAGACATTGTCATTACAGTTACATCTGGTTTATACCCCTTTGTACAGCATTATAGGGTCATGCGTGCATCAGTAACCTCTAAGAGGTTCTCCTGTTTGTAGCTGAGGGCTGCTAAAGGGGGAAATTGCTTTCTTGTGTTTCTTCAGCCATGGGAGGGAAGAGCCTTTTATTTAGCAGCTGCTTTGGATATAGCTTTGGGTGCATTTGGGCCTCTGTTTTTCCTCAGACTCCGACCGGAGAAAACACAGTGATGAGGGGAACGCTCTGTCCTTTGGTATGGGCCTTGGCAAATAGTCCCTTAATTCCTAAACATTGTGGCTGAGTACCAAAGCCATTCATAACCCTATGGCAGTGATGGCAAACCTATGGCACGCGTGCCAGAGGTGGCGCTCAGAGCCCTCTCTGTGGGCACATGTGCCATCGCCCCAGCACAGCGTTTGCCAGAGTTTGTTACTAGAAAGACAGAGGGACATGGCACTTTGCAATAAATAAGTGGGTTTTGGGTTGCAGTTTGGGCACTCGCCCTCTAAAAGGTTCACCATCACTGCCCTGTGGGGACTGGCTTGGGAGCATCCCACTGAAATGGATGGTGCTTACTTCGACATAAATCTTGGAATGTGGTATATTTAGTCTCTTGTTAAGACTGTTAACCTGTGGCCATCCAAGAGTGAAATCGCTGGGTAACAACTGCCATTTTGCAGGGGTGAGGCTGTGCCCCTTTGCCCCTTGCTGTCCTTGTTGCTGGGTGTTAGGACAAAGCGATAAATGAATGATTTCTCTGGTATTTTGCTTTTAGGGTTTTTTTAAAATGTAATATGCATTTATAACTCTAAAATACTACTACAGTACACCCGTGAAACACGCTGCTTGGTGCCTTTGGGGGATCTTTTCATGTAAAGGGCCTCTTCCTTCAGGGCTGGGAAAGGTGGGGAGAAATCTTGGGGTGGCCAAATGCACCCATATTCTTTTCTGAAGCCTTTTCTTATGTTGTGGTGCAACTATTGCAGGCTTTTAGAGGGCAGGCAGGGTTGTGGTGGTGGGAAGCTCCCAAACTGGGGCTGGGAAATGCGGCTTTACTGCCTCTCTAATGTTTGGGAACAGCCATGCTGCCAGGTGGCACCTTGCCCTCAGAGTACCTGCTTCCTGTCTAACTTCTAACCTTTGTCCTCTTTCCATGCAGCGTGGAGTGAAACCTAAAAAGGTGGTGCCTATTTATTTATTTATTTTCTTATGAAAGAGACCAGTACACGCATGAAACCGTTCCGTACATGGCTGAGCTCATGGCTATTATGGCCTCAGTTGCGCACATGCATGTCTCCCCTCTTGCATGTCTGTTCCTCCCTCTGGCACCTGAGTTGTCTTTAAAAAGGCCCCTTCGGGGCGTCTCCCTTGCCTTCCTCCTGCTGTGACTCTTGGGAGCGCTTTCAGTGGCAAGCTGCGCGATGGTCATTCCGTGGGGTGGGGGGTCATAACCTGTTGATGTCCCACTCGGTGTGGCTGTGGGCTCTTGTGCCAGAATAACCCTGTATTAGGGCCCTTGCTGTGCATGCAGAAGGTGCTGGGCCCAGTCCCTCCTAGCCAATTTAGGTAACACTGACAGAATGCTGGACATTATCCTGAAGCCAGAAGCCATTGCTGCCAGTCAGTGCTGACAATACTGGCCTCAGTGGACCAGTGGCCTAACTCAGCACAAGAGCGTTTCCTGTACTGAGCCCTGATGGCACAGTGGTTAAATGCCTGTACTGCAGCCACTCATAGAATCGTAGAATCATCGAGTTGGAAGAGACCCCAAGGGCTATTCAGTCCAGCCCAATTCTCCTGTGCAGAAACTCATAATCAAAGCATCCCGAACAAGTGACCATCCTGCCTCTGTTTAAAGACCTCCAAGGAAGAAGACCCAACCACACTCCGAGGAAGGAGTGTGTTCCACTGTCAAGCAGCTCTTAGTATCAAAGGTTCCATAAGGTTGGGAGTTCAGTGCCAGCCAGGGGCTCAGGGTCGACTCAGCCTTGCATCCTTCCAAGAGCACTAAAATGTGCCCCAGCTTGTTGGGAGCAATTAGCGAACATATTGTAAACCACAGTATAGAAATATACTTGCTATTGCTAGTCACTCTTCAGACTTTCCCACATGACAGTTTAGCATCATGCAACAAAAGGCCTGGACTTGACAAAGCTTGCAAAGCTGTCTTTGTTATAACTGTCATTAGCCACCCTGAATCCCAAACTAGGAAACAACAACAACAACAACAACAACAACAATACTTATATACAGTTAGTGTCCCAAACAAACAAACAAGAGGCCTGGCTGGGCATGGAGGGCAGGTGGCCACCCCTGGCCTGAGCCAGAACAAAGAGAGCCTGGGACTGGCTTTCCCTCTGCTGTCTCAACCTCCACACACCCCAGGAAAAACACCTGTATCTATATTATTTCTAGTTGTGAAGCTAATGGCAGATTTTCTGGGTGAGAGTAGGGAAATGGAATGAGCAACTCTGGTCAAAACTGGCCCAAGAGGCTGCGTTCAAGTTCAAAGAACATGCCTTGAGGTCTGGTGGTGACTCTTTGACTTCTCCTCTGCTTTGGTCTGTTGGCTGCTCTAAAAAGAGGCACCTTGGGAAAGGAATCAGGGAGAGAAGCACAGAAAAAGAGGTCCTACCTGTTTGCTGCTTCCAGGTGAAGGTGGGTGGTTCCTCCTTGGTTTTCCAGACTTCACAGGATATGGTGGCAATGCTCTCCAGGTGCAAAGCCCTGGCTCAGCCTGGTTTTGAGAAGTGATGGCCCAGCAAGGCCTCTCTGGCTCCTTCCAAACTCTGGTGGCAACCCCTTCCTTCCTCCTTCTGGCTGCATGTGCCTGAGGCCTCTGCCGCGCATGTGCTGTCTCCCCTCTCACTTGTCCCCCTTCCGCTTGCTGCCATGCTTTGCATGAGGCTGATCCTTCTGTCCTTAAAAGTGCGCGGAGGATCCGGCGTTGTCCTGCTGAGCGTGTGCTGATGCTCCTCTCTGCTTGGCTTCAGGCAGCAGGTCTCGGCTTGTCTGTCTGCTTGTTTGCAAGGCTGCTGCGCTGTGCCCCCTTCTTCCCAGGAGGGCTTCCCATATCGTGACCAAACTCCTGGGGAAGGAAGATACAGCTGACTCACTCAGCTTCTTGGGCCTCAGAGGGGTGAAGGTGCCTCAGGGATGCCCTGTCATAGCATCTTTGCCCTCTGCCTCAATGTGTGCGGACACAATCTCCTTAGCCAGGGCCCCAAAATGTCCATCCCTGGGCCCATGGCGGCTCGTATCACGCTAGAGCACTTAATTTGGCCCCGTCCCTGCCGAGGAACCTGGATCAGTGTTTTAAAAACAGAGCAGGGTCTGGAACAACCAAAGGTGACAGTAGGTAAATCCTCCTTGATGAGATTAGGGGGCTCCTTCCAGCCCAGCTCCCTGTGGCTCATGCGCAGCTGCTAATCGGGTTACTGGCTCCCTCCGGCTGCGCTCTTCTGTGTGGCAGATGGCCCAGTGGTCCGGTGGGAGGCCCAGCAAAGTGCCCCCTTCCCTCCCCCATTGCTCTGCCCCTTGGCCCCACTCCTCTTAGCCCTCCCCCATGCGCGGCCTGCCATCTGTCTGGTTGTGGGGCTTGTTCCTCCTGAGGGGTTGAGCATCCTCTGTGAGGGTGGGGTCCTCCTTCTGGCCTCTGTGGTCACTAAAAAGGCTTTGCGTGTTAAATATCCACACGGTTTCCTGCATACACCCCACGCAGTGCATGGCCCCCTACAACGTACATGGGTCAGAAGAAAAAGCAGGGGACCAGCACCCAGAAGCCTCCCCACATTGCTCCAATGTCCCTGGAGCAATCCTTTATCTCAGTGGTCCCCAAACTGTGCTCTTTAAGAGATTTTGGACTTCAGCTCCCAGAAACCTCAGCCTTCTTGGCCAATAGTCTGGGATCCTGGGAATTGAATCCAAAACCCCTTAAAAAGCACAGTTTGGGGACCACTGCTTTATCTGATAGAGTCAGGGGTTTCTTTTCTTTTGGGAGCCAGCCCATCCTGCAAGGGGTTGAACTTGCTTCTCAAGGGGACTTTTCTTTGGCCTGGTTCCTGCTCCCAAATCAACTGAGAAGAGATACACTGGACCCAGGGCCCCTCCTGTTCCACATTCTCTTCACAGAATAGCCATCCAAGGGCCTGTGGAAGCCATCCTGCTGGTTGCGGACGTGACTTCATTGCTGTCTCATATTCCCTGGCCATTAGGAGAGATGATAAATAGCTGTTCTTCTTAGTAGTCACTGATGGCCACAGGCTTTGCGAAAGCATATAATCCTCTTCTAAGTCTCTCCAAGGCAGTAGCTGTCTTCCTATAGTACAGAATGGCATAGTTTAGGGTTATGGGCTGTATGGGGAAGCCTGTCCTCCTTTCCTTCCACACTTCTGCTTGAGCAGAGATGATCCCTTTGGTGTTTGTTTATTATGAAGGAGGGGAAACCCACCTTTTCCCAGTCCGCTTTCTCCACTGCGACTATAATTGCTCCTTAAATCTGTTTCTCCCTTCTCATACCCACTTTGAAAACTAAAGAGCCCAAAATGTTTCCTTTTAGAGGAGACATGTGGAGGCTTTTTTGTCCTAGGATGGATTGGGGTGGCAAGGGTGGCGTTCCTCCTGCTGAACTATGTGTGAGTATATGGGGCACAGGTGGGTTAGTGGGCTTGCAGGAGGCCAGGTGTGCCTAGCCGAAGCCTCTTCTCCATCCTCCTCCCTCTTGAGATATCACTGGAATGGGTTCTGGTTTCTGACGCGCCCTTGGCGTTTGGGCTCACTCCACCTGGAAGCAGCTGTGGCAGCGAGGCTGAGAGCTCCCAAGGGAAGGAGGACTGTTTTGAACTCGGCCAAGCTCCACTGTCTGCCTGCCTCTAGCCTTTTGGACAGATCTTGGCCCCAGGGATCTCTGAGCATTTGGTGTGTAGCTCTCTCCTCTGCCTCATGATCAGCTGAAGTTAAACCCATTAGGCTAAAATGAATATGGCTGCAGGTTTGGTTATGTGCTTTATACAGGCTGACAGATGTCTTTGAACCTGATGTCGGATGTGATTCTGTTTTTGGAGCACAGAACCCACGTGGCTCTTTCAGGAGAGAGGCTGTTAATCAGTGATAGAATAAGGCTTTCAGAACAATAGGCCCTGGATTCAACTCCCAGCATCACCAGCCAAAGGATAAGGAAGCAAGATGGGCTGCCTCTGCCTCTGCCTCCCTGGCCCTGAGAGCAGCTGCCAGCCAAGAGGGAGCCACAATGTCTGGCCTGGGCTAAGCCGTTTTTGGTCTTTTTCACACCTGCCTTGGGTTTTGTCTGCGTTTCTACTACCCAAGTTTTATCTGAAATGGTGTTAAGGCTGCCTTCAAGAAAGGAGCCCTCCCTGTAAAAAATGTTTTTCTTTCTGCCCTTTTCCCTCACTTCAGCTGGCTGTTTGCAAAGTGAGGGCTCTCCCTGCGGTGCAGAACTGCTGTTGCTCCAGCCCTTCGTGGCTTTGGGGGCTTGGAGGCTTCTTGCCATGGCTTGCTTCTCTGTTTGCTAGCCCAGCACCATCAGGTGCAGCTCCCTGGCATCTGCCGCCTTGTACCAGGCCCAAGAGGCCTCTCCCTTTAAGAATCAGAGATGCTCCTTACTTTAGCCCCATCACGCCCAATGAAGTAGGGCTGACAGGATTGGCACAGGTAAGGGTTAGCCAAAGTAAATCCCCACTTCAACGGGTTGGCTTTCGTTTTCTTGCTATGCCAATATACATTGATTAAGGAAGAGGAGGAGGAGGAGGGGTGCAGCTGTTAGTGCATGGATTTCTAAGGGTACATTTTAAAAAGAAAAGAAAGATTAATATGCAGATGTAGAGGAGGGCACAGCCAAAACCTCCCCTGAATAATAAATATTGCCAAGAAAGCCATAGGACAGGGTGTCCATAAGTCAGCCTCAGCCTCAAGGCCTGTGGCAGCAACAACAACATCCAGTCTAATTCACATTTGGGCCATATGCACCAAGGGTTCTGAGTCTTTCCTGACCTGGCCCACTTGCTGTGATGACAGGTCTGTAGTAGGAGAGTGTGGGAGGCCCCAGGAGATGGGCCTCACGCAGACCAAAGCATTTGGCAACTTGGATTGGGCAATTACAATGCCAGGTTGGCCGCCTGGGGAGACCTTGGAAGCAAAAAGGATTCTTGGCCTGCATGCTGCCTTGGCAGAAGAAAAACTTTGCGGAGCTAGCAGATTCAGGTGCGTGTCCTTAATTTCAACGAGCGCCAGCTTTTCTCTGTCACAGAAATGAGATTCCGCCCGTTCAGTAAGTGTACGCAGCTCGATGGCAAAAGCTGACAAATCCAGACTTTGAGCTAGTTGCCCAAGCCTTGGGCCACCTCAGTGCCTTTAAGTTTCCTCCCCAGCCCCCAACTTGTGTTTGTTGTTGTTATGTGCCTTCAAGTCGTTTCCGACTTACAGCAACCCTAAAGCAACCCTATTCCGGGTTTTTCTTGGCAAGATTTGTTCAGAGAAGGTTTGCCTTTGCCTTTCTCTGAGGCTGAGAGAGAGTGACTTGCCCAAGGTCATCCAGTGGGTTTTATGGCCGAGCTGAGAATCAAACCCTGGTCTCCAGAGTCACCAGTGTGCATTTCATGTATACCTTAGCTTTTTGAATGCAGCAGTTCCTTGCACATCTGAAGGGTAAAAAGGAGTGTGATCCTAGAAAGCAGTGTCTTCAGGATAAGTCTTCAGGATAAGACTGGGCAGCTGTGGTCATGGGCAGAGCCCCAGGGTATAAGCCTTGTTGCCAGGCTGGTGGCAGCACCCCCGATGCAGGGCTCCTGGAGGTGACCTCAAAGAAAGGCAAGACCAGGGCTGCAAGGCTGTTGTGGGGTCCAGTCTTGGAGGCAGGTATTTAGTAGAGCCAGCCCAAGTGCATAGCTCCTGAGCATGTGCATTTCTGTGTGTGAGTGAGCTGGGGAAAGAAGTGCAGGAGGGGAAGGACAGTGCCCCCTCTCTCTCCTAGACATGCTTGCAAAGTTGTTGAGGAGGATGGATGTACAGAAAGTACTAAGAGGTCAAAGCTGGACAGGTGCTGATTCATGCAGGATCGCATAATCATGTGTTTGTGGATGGTAAAGTGTGCTAATTCTCACTCATGTGATGGCGAGGCTTTCATGGCCAGCAAGCATTGCTTTTTGTGGGTTTTCCAGGCTCCATGGCCATGTTCTAGAAGAGTTTGTTCCGCCATGTTCTAGAAGAGTTTGTTTGATCTGTGGCTGGCATCTTCAGAGATCTTCTAGAACATGGCCACATAGCCCAAAAACCCCACAAAAAAGTCCATCTCATATTCCCGAGTGTGACATGACCCAGTTCATCATTCTCAGGTACTAAAGGGTCACATTTAATTTCTTCACTGCCTGGTATTTTATAAGAAACGCAAGAGTGTTTTCTCAGGAAAGGATTCAAAGATATAGCTGTGTTACTCTGTAGAATCAGTATGTAGAGCCCCTTTCAGACTAATTTAGTTCAGATTGTCAGGAAAGGGAGTGTCACAAGAGTAGATGTGCTGGGTCAGTTCTAGCCCTTGGGAGACCCACATTGGGACATGAGTTCAAGAGCACAGGACCTTCATGCTCCTCTTCTCTAGGGACTGAGGCTGTTGGTGGCCTTGACTACTAGCCTTAAATTTGCCCAGTCACCTTTTAAAGTCATTCAGGGTTGGTGACCATCTATTGTTCTCCTCCTTACTCACCACTTTTAAAAAGCTGGCCAGTCCCAAACTTTATAACCTTTTCCTTATGGAGGTGTTGCCCCAAATAATTGCATCCAAACAATTGGATGGTGTTAGCATATATAGTCACCTCATTGTTTGGGCCTATGATCATTTTTGACCATCTAAAAATCATCGCTCCTGATAAAGATCCCTTTGAGGACTTTTCTTTTTTCATTCCCCTATTAGTTAAAACTGTGGGAGTTTTAAGTAAATGGCATCTCCTGAGTCACTCCAGTCCATGTCTCTAGGGATACATTCAGAAAAGTCCAAAAAGTTAATCAGCTGCAGCCAGCCATGGGGCCAGTGATGTTGGGGATGCTGGGAGCTGCACTCCAGCAGCACCTGGAAGGCCACACAATGCCCAGCCCTTTCTGGGAGACTTTGCAGGAGGGAGGGAGTCTGCAGACTTGCCTCTCACAAACAGGCCCAGGCTACGCCTTAGCTGCGCAGTTTTGCCTTCCTGGAGGCATTCATTTTACAGGGAGATCTGTAGCTGTGTGTTTTATGGGGCTGTGTGTTCGTTTGCCCTCCAGCAGCAGTGAGAGGAGAACCTGGACCATCCTAGGGAGGATGGTTTTGCCCCTGGCCCAGCCCAGCCCTCCTCTTTGCCTTCATTTCTTTGCAGGGCCACAGGGGAGACCCCTGGGAGCCCCAAAGGTGGAGGGGGTCTCTCAGGGCTCATCTGCTGCTGCTGGGCAAGGAAGCCTTGCCAAGTCCCTTGGCTGCTGCTGAACTGGAGCCTCATTAGCCGGAGACGGCTGAGCAGACGATGGCGTTGCTAAGTGACGCAAAGGAGGAGAAGGAGGAGGACCACCACCGCCACTGCCTCAGTATCCTCCCCAGCATCATTGCATCCTTGCCTTTGCCCAAGGGGAAGAGGCACCCCTCCAGTGCCAGGGCATCAGGCAGGCAGGCAGCTGGGTGTTTCGGCCGCCTGGGCCACAGGGCTGCTCGCCTGGCGGAGCTTGGGCAAGGGAGGGGAGGATGGAGCAGTGGTGATGTAATGAGCAGCCGGCCAAGCGGGCGGTGGTTGGAGAAGAAGGGATGTGCCGCTGGCCCTCGGTGCTGCTGCTGCTGCTGCTGGGATGCTGTCAGGCTGTAAAGGCCCAGTGATCTGCCCAGGATCCGGGAGGAGAAGCCGCGGCTGGATTCCCGGGTCAAAGGACAGCCGAGGAAGGAAAGACGACACAGAGCTGCAGCCATTTGCAAGATCTGCTGCTGCTGCTGCTGGAGAGGCTGTGCTGGGGAAGAGGAGGAGGAGGAGGAGTGCGGCATTGTTGTGACCGAAGGGTCTAATATTCCACCTGCCTCTCTCTCAATCTCTGTTTCTCTCTCTCTCTGTCCCTCCTTTTCTGCCTATCTCTTCTCTGCTTGGCTCCGTCTCTGTCTTCTGCAACCATGAAACAGGCCGCAACCACACGGAAGGTACAGTCTATCCGATGGGCCTCTGTCTCCATCGCCGCAGTTGCTTTTGCTTCTCAGCCATTTCCATTGCTCCAGGGAGAAAGTGGACTCGCTTTTCAGTTTGTCTCCTTGGACTTGGCCAGAAGGGATAAGCTGGGAATTGGGGGAAAGGGGAGGAGACGGGGATGCTGCCAAGATGCTTGACTCTAAGGCGACGACATGCTTGCGTTTTGCTACCTGCCATTCCATTCAGAGTTTGAGTTCCCCTCCCTCTTCATTTCCCATGTTGTTGCATGCAGTGCACTTCCAGCTCTGATGCATGAAGGGCCAGTGCTGTGATCATGGGGAGAAGGCTATGGGGAGATGGGCTTCAGAAAAGTTGCATGTTGATGGGTTTCTTCCTTCCCCTCCTCCTCAGGCTGGCCGATCAGCCATTTTCCTCTGCCTTTCCCTTGCGTCTCGTACTCCAAAGCCAACTGGCAGACAGAGCTCTGGGGCCCTTCTCCAACTTTGAGGCCTGCTTTTTTTTGGGGGGAGGGGGGTAGCACACCTGTCTGCTTAGTTCTGTAGCTGCCATTCCCAGGGTCTGTGGGCTGTTCAGAGGCCAGTGTGCAAGTTTTGTGCCGCAGTGGGAGCATAGCCTTGCTTGAGTGAGAAATGACCCCGATGCCCGATCCGAGGGGTGACAGGGTGCTGCTGCTTGTCTTTAGGTCTTTGGGGAGATCTTGCCTTGAAGATCCTGCCTGAGAAGATCTTGGTAGAAGCTAGTTCTTGCATTGCCCTTGGGGGCTCACTGTCATGGCCTCCTGGCAGAGCTGGGAAACCCACATCCATTTTAGCAACGGGAACTGAGTGGCCTCGGTTCTCACTGTGCATGGGTTTGGTGTATGTTGTCTTACCTTGGCTACGGTCGCTGCACAGACGAGGGCAGATGCCTCTCTGAACAGTCTGGCTCCATCTTGGAAGAAGTGGCCTGTGTCAGGGGGCCCTTTGGGTCTCCTCAGTGGAAGGTGGTCCTCCTGGCTTGGCAGTTCAGCTCTTGGAAAGTTCTCCTTTGCCAGTCTGACCATGAGGACGGCCCTCAAGTAGCGGCAGGCAATAAGGCTGCTGGCAAGAAGAAAAGAGTTGGGCTATTGCCTGGGTGTGAGGACCCAGAATTAAGTTTGCTTCCATTGCATGCAAGCCTTCTTCTGTGGCAGCTGGATTTGGCCCCACGCCATAAGGCTCTGTGGAGTTCCCTAACCTGGCCCTCCAGATATTTTGGATTGGACCACTCATGGGCCCTCACCATTGGCCCCGTTAGCTGAACCTGGTGGAAGTTGTTGTCCAAAATGTCTGGAGAGCATCTGTTTGGGGAGTCTGCTGTAAGGCATGGTCAGGACACATGGACCGGCCAGGCTGCCTGTCACCCACCTGGGCACATCTGGAAGGGAAGGAAACATACAAGGAAAGGCACCCATGATGGCAGTCCAAGGTGGTTTCCCTGAGTGCTAAAACAAATGTGCCTTTGGCTCAGGGAACACTCTGTCTGGATTTTGGAAACCAGGACCTGTATTCTTAAGTGGTCTGTTCCCAAAGCAGCCCTACCCCTTTGAATTCAGCCATGAGTGTGGACTTCTTGCCAAAAGTGCCTGTTGTGGTGTGCAGCTACCAGGAGGATGCGGTGGGTGGGCGAGAGGACAGTCCCCCTCCACTCTGCTGCTGGGTGCAGGTATCCGTCCCACCCTGATACCTGGTGGCCTTGCCCATCTCTGTGGCAGAAGGGGGCTTTTGTAAGCCAGTTAAGATCCTGGGTTAGGAGACAATGCAGCCTTGAGGAGTAGATGGGCCAACTACCTTGACATGGGACAGCCCAGTTCCTGTGGCTCAGGAATGTTTGCAGTTGGCCTCTGGAGATTAGGCGTTCCTGGTGATCTAGTAGATCACTTGGTGATTTGTGAGTTTGGACAGCTGTTGAGTGAGAGAATGGAAACCAGATCAGAGGTGCATGAGAAGCTGTAAGGGAATTGTAATCCCCTACTCCAGGAGAAAAAACCTTGCATTGGGGGGTGAGGGGTGGGCTAGAATGGACCAAACATGTGAAAAACCGAATGCCTGAAATGTGGACTCAAACAGAACATGGAGTGCTGCTCAAAAAGCATTGACTGCCTCCGGTAGAACCTTTGGAATGGTGCCACTTTTGATGTGAGCCTTGCTTTTGGTGAAGGCCAGATTCTCACCAGGCTCACTCGGGGTTTTCCCACTTAGGCTTTGGCGCCTGCTACGGTTTCTGCCTGGCTGCCTCTGACTTTGCTCTCTTCTGGCAAGGCAGGACCTTCAGCCGCTGGGCTTCTTCCCCGATTTGTTCGCAGCAAGGCCTCTGCGTGACACAGTTGCTGAGGCAAAAGGCTCACCTGGTCGGAAATGAAGGTTCAGAAAGTGAATCAGGGGAAAAAATGGGTTTTTCCTCCCCTGGCCATCACATCTCTAGCTCAGGACGGGATGCAATAGATGAGAGAGAGAGAGAGAGAGAGTCCATCCTACTTGCCTAAATGGAAAAACATCCCCTTCATCCATCTCATAGTCTTTCTGAAACCCAGAGTTGGGTGATACCTCTGTTACTTCCAGCCAAATATACTCAAAATTACAGGCACATTTTAAAGATGCAAACCTTTTCTTGCAAAAGGCAGAGGTGTGTGTGCGAGGAAGACGCTAAGTTGAGGTTGTACCGTGGCATATGTCTGGTTAACAGCTCAGGATGGAATAAAGGAAGAGGCATGGACTTTGGTGGTCAGCACATCATACAGAGTTCAGACTACACCCAGAGCTGTTGGGCACCACCACCAAGTACCAGCACAATGTCCCACACTTGGAAATATACACTCCAGCCATTACTTGGTTTTGTCTCTGATTATGAGCAAAACACAGTTTCCATGTGAGACTGCGAAAAAAATAAGGAAAATACCCCTTAAAAATATTAGCAACACTAGATGATTTACTACATAAGAGTCAACACATGCTTCAAAAATAATTGCATTTTAATGAGTAAGGTGATGTATAATATTGCTGTTTCTTCAGAGGCATAGCTGTGTTAGTCTGGAAAATCTGGATGCAAATGGATCTTGTAGCACCTTTGAGACTAACTGAGCAAAAAAGGTTGTAGCATAAGCTTTCCCAGACTTGGTCTACTTCCTCAGATGCATGAAAACTTATGCTATAGAGTTAGTCTCAAAGGTGCTACAAGATCCCTTTGCATACTACTACTACTACTACCAATCATAATAATAATAATAATAAATGATTTATTTATAGCCTGCCAATCACAAGGAATCCGGCCGGATTACAGCAATAAAAATACATAAATATAAAATACATAAAAATAAAAAGGCCCTCTTCTTCTTGATCTAGCCCTGATGGAGATGGGCCAGCCTTTTCACTCCCTCCCAGGCCAGAAGATGACAGTTGCCATGGAGGGAGGGCACTTCTTCTTGAGGCTAGCCCTGATGGAGATGATGTTTATGGTGCATGGATTGGATACCACTTGGCAGTGGATAAACCCATACGGATGAAATGTTAACTGGAGCTGGCTTTTCCATAACCCCAGCAGAGACTGAGAGCCGCTGCTGTGGAAGAGGGCATCCCTGTCTGTGGGAAGAGACTATGAGGAGCCAGGGAGATAGGCTTGACCTGCGTGCGGCCATTTCCCATCTAGGGACAGGGCAGGTGCTTTGCCGTTCATGCTAAAGTACCAATGGCTGCTGCGCAGCTCCTCCTGCTCACCTGTGCGCTGCTGTTTGGGGTTCCAGCAACTGTGCCAAGCCATGCGATGGAGGAGGACTTATATAACAGCATCAAATATTTAGTCTCTGGCATTCTGCAGCAGAAAAGGCCAGGGTTACCAAATATTCAGGAATGGGACAAGGGGTGCCCACTGCACGCTGGGCAGTCCTGGCTTGAGTGCCCACATCACCCACTGGGCAGAGAGAGTCACAGCCCAGCAACTCTGGAAGGCTTCATGACTGCCTCCCCCAGCCCTCAAGTCTCCAACAGTTGCTGGCCTGATCCTCTTTCTGAGAAAGGTTCTCTTACCAGAACGCCAGGCCCAAGCGTCTTGAAGGCCACCTCCCATCCTCCTGGGCCAGGGGCTTTGGGACCCCCAGTTATGGTGAGGGACCAATGGGACTAGGCATGGTTCCTTCCTGGTAGCTTCATGCTACTGGGTTTGGTTACGGATGCTCACTTGGACAGGGCTTGCCATCCTCCTGGCCTTTAACTTCCTCCGTCTCAAGGTTCCTACCATGTCATTGTTGTTGTTATTAACATTTATACAGTGCCATTGAAGTATGTGGTGCTTTACAAGTAAAACAACCAAAAACATTGGGTCCTGCTAAAGGCATGCAATCTAAAATTTATATGTATACATGCAAAGAAGGAATAATGAAAATGTAAAGCTATACAATACAATTGTAAAATAAATTATCCAGATAAAATAAGAGAAAATAAAATATAAAGCAAACTGACAAATACATATTATCAACATGTTGTTGTTAACGTCCCTTGAGTCATCCTTGCCTTTTGGGGGCCCCATAGATAAGGCATTTCCAAGACCCTCATCCTCATCCTGCAGAGTTCCTGGAGGCTCAGGCCCATGGCTCTCTGCTCAGTCTGGCATGTGGTTTTCCTCTCTTTCTACTACCTTTACATTTCCTAGCAAAACATATAAGATTATAAAACAATTCCAAGATACAGCCATGCTAGTCTGGAAAATCAGTCTGCAAAGGGATCTTGTAGCACCTTTGAGACTAACTGAAGGAAAGAGGTTGGCAGCACGAGCTTTCCTGGACTTGAGTCTTATTCCTCAGGTGCATGTTTCAGAAGGAGGCTCAAGTCTGCAACAGTTCATGCTGCCAACTTCTTTCTTTCAGTTAGTCTCAAAGGTGCTACAAGATCCTTTGCGCGGTGATTATAAAACAATATTAAACTAAAATTGCAAAAGCATTGGAAAGCAAGAAAGTTTTAAATTGAGTTTTTAAAATAACCAGGGCAAGAGCCATCCGCGAACGTTCAGGGCGGCAGTTCCAAGAGTGTAGAGGAGTGAGTGAAAAAGGATGAAGCCGAATTAAGGAAGAGGAAACCCTCCCTTTGGCGAGAAGCCTAGCGTTCCCACAAGGAAGATCTCAAGGAGGCTGGCAAAAGGAAATCAGGGCTGAAAGCGTGTGGCAGCATGCCCTTTTGAAATGTTTCATGTGCAATCCTTCTGGAAAGTCTCTGGGGAAAGTCTCATTGAAGAGATAGAGAGAGGCACATGAGCCTTCCGTTCAGGAAGACAAAACAAGTAGCATTTCTCAGTTGAGTTGGTCTTCTGGCTTCATTGGCAGATGCCGAATTTGTTCCATTGTTTTTGAAGCATCACATTTTCCCATGCGTTTCCCCTTGCACTGAAGTCTTCCGTATGTTTAGTAGGAACAGAAGCTAGACGGGGTCTTCTTGGTGGCTGCTTCCAGGCTTTGGAATTTCCTTTCTTTTATTTCTTGCCCTTTTAGTAGCTAGGATTTAAATATTTTTAAATTCCATATTTAGTTTAATTACATTAACTCTTTTTACCCATCTGTATTGTTTTTAAATATCTGTGTCACTTATAACTTTGGTTAGCCCACCTTGATTCCTGGCTCTTCGGGGCTTGAGAACTTGGTGGGCAAAAGTTGCTTGCATCTAACTTGTCTTTGAGGTGTCATGGCCAGAGCAAGGCATAGGGAGATACCTCCTGCAGCCATGTGTCCTGCCATGATGGCCACTGACCAGTTTGCATGGCCTGAAGACCCAGATAAAGCCCTAGCAAGTTTGGGGTCACTGGCGTGCTTGACCCCAGGAGGCCTGGTGGAGTGGCTAAGGAGAACGGGGAACATAAATGTCTCCTCAGGGGGACCTGCAGCCTTCAGGTGCCTGTTTTGAGATTCTGTGTTGGGGGAAAGGCATGCCACACTTGTATGGATGCCGCAGGACTAAATTATTCCAGCCGAATCTTAGGTTTTAGTTGCTGTGCTTGAGCATCAATATGTGTTTGTATGCCTTGTCTTCAGGACTTTACAATACAGAATCTTGGAAGGGCCCAAGGGTTGCCCTTGCCCTATTTTCACAAACCCCAGAACTTGCTGGGTCACACCTGTCTCCCTTTCCATCCCCTCATACCCAGAAGTGAGTGGAAATAAAAAGAAGGGACCATTTTGGAGCTAAAATAAGTGGGAGGGCTTTTGAATGCCCATGTATGAGGCTTGTGGGGTGCACTTGTTCATTTTGGGGCTGAATTCTCCCTCCCTCATAGGGAGGATCTGTAGGAGGATATAAATAAAGGTTGTTGTTATTACATGATGAGTTCTGGAAGAATCTAAGGCAGCTCTGAGGGCCGCACTGATGATCTTGGCCAGCCACACCTGTCCCACTTGTCGCACCCTTCCCACCCTTGATCCTGACCCATTTCAGGGTCTTTAGGACTGGTTTTGGGAGCAAGGCAGCTTTGGGGGCATTGGCAGGTGATCCAGAGAGGTTGCTGGGCAGCAGAAGTACATTTCTGTTGCCTTCTGGATGTTCCGTCTGGGAAGGACTTTGGGGGCATGAGGCCCAAGTGGCTGGTCTGGCCCTTCCTTGGAAGAAGCCTCTCGAAGGAGCGGCCCTGGAGCTTTCTTTGGTGCCTTACCCCATTGGCACCTTCCTCTGAGGCCATTTCTGTCCGTTTAACATCTACAGGGAGTTGGCAGGAGAAATTGCCCATGGATTTTTGTCATCAGAATGATGATAGTGCCCAGCTCTGTTTCTCCTTGCCATCAGAGCAGCTATTGATGGCTCAGATGAGAAGAAACAAATGGATGCTTAATCCAGAGGTGATCCTGGTCAGCGGAGAGTTTGACCCTAGATCTGAGAGTTACCTGTATTTTGAAAAGGGGAGAAGTTTGGGGTTATTCCTGGGTCCTGCTTTTCACCTGGATGCCCAGAGAGTTATGTGGCCAGGGGTGCCTTTGCCCAGTTTAGCCTGGTGCTGCAGTTGTGGCCATTCAGGCAGAGATCATCCCCAGAGTGATGCATGCCATAGCTATATCCAGGCTGGATGACTGTGAGGGGCTGTGCCTGCATCTACCTTGGAAAAGGTATTGGAAATGGCACTGTCTGGACATTCAGAAGTGGGCAGCAGAGATCTCTGCAGGCCCTGGCTCAAGGGTCATGGAGCACTTGCTCTGCAATACCTGCCCTGGTCACCAATTTGTTTCCAGGAACCACTTGCCACACCAGTGACCATCTTTCCAGCCCAAAGTGGACTTGGATCCCTGATACCAAAAGGATCCCCATTCCTTCTCCTCCCATGAATGTGTACAGGAGAGATTTCCCTGTGAGATCTCTTTCTGTTTCTTTCCTCTGCCTTCATGGTCTGGTCTGGCCTTTTCTCTTTCTTCCTTTTGCCAGTGAATGAAAATGTTCCTGTTCCAGGAAGCATTTATTTCACCAGACAGATGATATTGGATGTAGTGGGTCTCTGTTTTAGAACATTTTTCATCTACTGAGCCGTTATGCAGCTTTGCTTGGCTTTTCACTATTGTAAACCATTTTGGAAATGCAAATGTGATGGAAGGGTGAGAGTATTCAGTTTTCTAAATAACATAAATAATACATGAGTCCTGGAACCCTCCTGTGCGCAACTGCCTTCCCAGGCATCTTTGCTTAGTAGCTTCGATGGAACCAGGGCCATCTGTGCCAAAAAAAGAGAAGCCTCTCCATGTGCCAAGGCAATTCAAAGGCTGGAGCCAGAATGGATGTCCTCTGCAGAACAAGCCAAGGGACACAGATTGGGCTGCCTCCAGAGGCATCTTGGGGACCGAGTGACTCTGAGGCCTCTGGCAGGGCTCCTTTTCCCAGGCGTGTCTTTGGAGACCCTGCCAGGGACACAGCCAGGCCCCTTCCTTGACATGGAGCTTTGCAGGATTGCCAGCAAGTGCTTGCAGGGCAAAGAGGGTGGATGAGTAGGTTGGGAGAAAGAACCCAATTGGGCTGTCACAGGGACTATTACATCATGGCTACTCCCCATCACTTCTCCTCCAGCCTGGCTTCTGAGATTTTGGCAGCCAGCTAGCCCTGTGGCCTAAAAAAAATTAAGAATTAAAAACTGAAGGCTGAAAATCTAAAGAGGCTGGCCTACTCCTGCAGCTCTTTTCTCACGGCAGCCTTGCATGGAGAGATAGCAACTCCCAGCAAAACTTGCAGTCATCTGAAAGTGGCATCGAGGAGCTGTTTTTGGCTGTCCAGAGCTGGGCATCACCAGCCCAAGGGAGCTCTCAGATTTGTTCTGTAGATGGAGCTGGTGGCAGTTCCTAGTAGTTGGCCTTTGCATGGTTGGCATCCAAGAGCAGGGTGGGTGAGAGCGGTGCTTGGAGCAGCCTCCCTCTTCTGACAATGAGGACTTTGTCCATCTCCTCTCTTGCAGCTGGCTGAGGTGGGGTCTGCCCTCAAGGCGTTCCCATGTCAGCTACTGGGAAAATCAGAGCCATAGAGAAGGCAGTTGCTGATGCCAGGGTGAAGTCCTCCTTTGCTGTTACAATCAACAGTGTGTTCCAGTGCTAGCTAGCCTCCCAGCCTTTTTGAAGGCAGTGCCTGAGCCCATCCTCCTGTCCTTGTAGGATCTCAGATAGCTCTGCCCCACTGTGTGCTGCAGATAGATCTGCCCCACCTTGAGCTGCCTGTAGCTTCCAGGCTGGCATCAAAAGCCTTAACCAGAAAAAAAGATGGCTGCTTGCTCCCTCCTTTGCCTTGTGGGCAACCCTTGAGTTGAGGCCTCCTCCTGAAGGCCAGGTTGGACCCAAGAGGTGCTCATCCACCTCGTCTTCGGGGAAGAGCTGTGTGCCTCAAGCAGATCCCAGGTCCAACCCCCAGCACCCTTCCCAGGGAGGGCTTTGGGGGCAGGGAGCCCCTTCCCCAAACCCTGGAGTGATGGTGCTACTCTATGTAGGTACCCTGTGTCCTCAGTATTCTTCATCTTATTCCTGTGGCTGCCTGATTCTTGGAGTCTGGGAAGCCAGTTGGGGGTCTCAAACGCAGACTGGTTTAACTGGCACCTGGACCAAGGGCCTGGGGAGCACCTGTTTTGGCCTGACCAAGTTCCAGTCCCTGTAGATGACGGGTCTCCCATTAAGATTCAGACCATCTGTCCTGGTTTGCGGACTTTGCCCCCAGAAGCTTGTCTTGCGCAGGGGACATGAGGAGGAAGCCCCCCAGCTTTGCCTGGTCCTCCGTCTTCAGAGCATGTGCATGCCAGACCACCTCTTGAGTTCCTCCTGGTGGGAAGGGGGCCTTCCTCAAAGCTTGAAGGGGGTCGACTGTGGGTCTGGACTGCATGTGGGGCAGTGGCTGTTGGGCGGGCAGGGACATGGCTGGAGGAGCTGGTGCCGGGCACACTAACCACACTGCCCTGTCTTTCTTGTTTCCCCCTCTGCACTTTGTTCTGCTGCTCCTGCTGCTGACGCCGGTGCTGTCTGTGTCTCTCTGTTCCTGTCTCCCCCTGTTTGACTGTCTCTCCTCCTCTGCCTTCTGCTCCTCTGGCTTCCAGACCACCACCAGGAGGCCCAAGGTGAGAACCCCCCTGGGCTCAGGTCACGCTGGCGCTGGCGCTGGCCGGAGGGTCTCTGATTCAGAGGGGCTCTCTGTAGGGTCTCTTCCACCTTTAGACCAGCACCTCTTGGCTAGTGGTGATCAATGATGGGGAGGGCCTGCAGAAGATGGCCACTTGGAAGGCAGACTGGCTCAAGCATCATGAGTCTGCATATTGCAAAGAAAAGCCCAGGCAAAAGTGCTCTGTTCTTTGCTCCGGTTGCCAGTGGCCAGTCCTTGCAACTCTGCCCTGCTGTCTGAATCACCCAGCTGTGACCTGCAGAACCCAAAGGTTCCTAGTTGCCTTAACACAGTCTTTTATTTATGTGGCCCAGTTGCACACGCTGCCTTTTCTCTTCTCTTCTCCTGCCTCTGCCAGGCAGCAAAGATGCTCTCTTGGCAGCCCCCCCAGCCCTGACAGACTTTGCCTCAAGGCCAGATGTGATTTCCATTGGTGCTCATTGGTCCAGGCTTACATCTCTTCTGTTTGGATTGGGGATGGGGATGCCACTCTCAAGGACCCCAGGGACATCTGCGGGGACATTGCTCACAGTGGACGTTATGGCAGCGGTCCAATGATCACTGCAATCCCTGGTGTTCCCTTTCAGGGGAGGTTGGAATTTATATTGAGTGTTTCCAATCTGGGGGCCATGGTTTTATTTTATGTATTTTTGTTATACTTTGAATTCATTTTCAGTAGCCTAAGATTGCTTGAATAGTATGCCATCTCTTTGTGCCAAGAGGTGACTTATTTCTCCCAAGTGCTTGAAAGCAGCTTCACTTTTCAAATTTGGGTTCTTTGTTCTTGGGTTCTTGTTCTTTTATCTCTTTTGTTAAATTCCTGAGTTTACTGCTTCCATCATATTTTTTATTTTGTCCCAATTATATAATATGCTTCCCTGTTGGCTGTTTAGCATCCCTGCTCTTGGTTTAGATTTCCATTTAATTTCTCAGATCTAATGGTAAAGGTCTCTTGCTCTACCATTTTGGCATTGCACTGATTATTCCCTTTCCCCCCAAATGCAGGTTAGAGTCATAGAATCATAGAGCCAGCCACTCCAACTCCTTGCCATGCAGGAACACACATCCAAAGCCCTGACCAAAAATGCCCATCCAGCTCTGGTTCAGAGACCTTCAAAGAAGGAGAGTCCATCATCCAGTCAGCTGTCTAGCAAAAGCATGTTTAGGTGGAATACATTATCTTGTATTCCTGCATGGCAGAGGGCTGGACTTCGGTGGCCCTTGAGATAGATCTCTTCCATGATTCTATTAGCTCATTCCATATTGGAAATAAGAAGTTTACTCAGGTATACCACCTCATGGACCACCCTTATTGGCACTCCTGCAGAGGTTAGTGGGGCAGAAACCAACCCAAATTCTCACTCTAATCACGCTCTCAAACCGTTTGCCTGGGACTTTCCGCCTCTCCTCAGAACTTGCTATGAAAATAAGCCAGCCTTTTCTCGCCTAGCTTCCAGCCAAGCAATGAAGAGGTCACTTATAGTCTCCAGCCACATATTTTGTTGGAAGGTCCTGAGCACACATTGAGTTTTCGGGGTCCTCTGTGTGGATCCAAAAGGCTTGTTTGGTTTTCAGTGGGGCTGTGAGGTTCGCCTCTCCTGCCATTGCTGTTTGACGCAGACTTTGAAACCATGGAGAGGGGACTGCCCTGCTATCACCATCCTGGCCACATGGGCCGGAGTCAGCCATGCCAGATTGCTAGCTCTGGAAGCTCTGACCTTCACGCTGCTGTTGATCCTGGCTGGACCAGGGGCTCCCGACTGCTGGCCTGTTCCCTGAGATTGGTCAGCAGACCTCCGCATGGGCAAATGCTCCCAGACACGGTGGGGAGCCCTGTCTCTGGCTGCTCAGAAGGCCTTTCTCCTTTCTAGCAATGACCCTGCATGGATATAGGAGGCCCTATACCCTATATTTCAGCACCAAGGTGGAGGCTGTTTTATTCCGGTGGCTGGTGAGAAAGAAGAGGAGCCCTTGGCCTCAATCTGACCAAAAGTGGCTCCAGACCAGCATCCATCTTCTCGTAGCAGCCCACCTGGTGCCTCTGGCAAGATGCTCATGGACCAGCACCTGCTTCCGCTTTTGGGTGCTGCTGAAAGGCTGAAGCTGAGCCAGCGTAGAAGTATTGTTTTTAAGGACAGGTTTCTTCCCTGAGACACAAGAACTGTTGTTTGTTTGTTTGTTTGTTTGTTTATTTAAACATTTCAAAACTACCCTTCCGTCATATGCAAGGATACCAAGGTGATGTAGAAATGTAGCAGAACAATATCATTAAAACCGTCAAGACATACAATCAAAACAGTTTCTTTTTAACAGGTGGAGGAAGCATATCAAATTTTAAGTACCTAATCTGATCTGGTTCCATCACTGCCAAAAAACCCACATGTTTTGATTATATGTTTTGAAGGTTTTAATCGTATTGTTCTGCTATGTTTGTACATCTTCTTGGTATCTTTGCATATGAAGGAAGGGGTTTTTTGAAATGTTTTAATAAATAAATAAATAAATAAATAAATAATGGTTCTTGTGTCCCAGGGAAGCCTAACAAAAAGGTGTTCAGCTGTCACATAAACAGTTGTGGTGTTGGCATGGGCTGCTGCACCATTGCCATCTTCCCAGCCCTTTTCTACCCAGCAACCTGGGCTCCCATGCTTCTTGCCCATGGGTTCTGGGATGTGGGGTCCATGAGTGTCTCTGCTTCATCTATGGTTGATGTGACAGAGACCTCACAGATGTTTGTGGATGACCTCATGTGAGATTCTCCACTCCTGTGGGGCTGCATGGGCCTAGCAGCAGTGTCATGGCACCAGAGAGCTAACCAGATGCCTTGTGGGCAAAGGCCCTGCTGACCCTCTCGCTTTCTCTCCCCTTCCTTCTCTCTCCCCGGCTGCCTTGCAGCCCACCCGGAGCGCCAGTTCCGCAGCATCCAGTGGCACTGCGGGGCTCTCCGGCTCTGCCTCCGCGTCGGCTGGCGAGATGAGCAGCAGCGAGCCAGGCACCCCGGCACAGACCCCGCTGGCCGCCCCCGTGGTCCCTTCTCCCGCTCTGGCCTCTCCGGTGGCTCCTCTGCCCATCCTGTCACCCACCAAGGTAAGTGGACACCAGTGTTGCTGGGGAACGTGTTGACTTGGCCTGTCCTGTGCTGCTTTCCTGGTGATCACAACTTGATTCAGGTGGAGCAAGTGGCAATGGCTTTCAGAGGGCCACCTGATCAAGATTTCAGTCGGGGTTGTCACGTTGTCCCAAGGGTGAGCCTTCAGACTGTCTGGCCTCAAATCCCACAGTGGGCACAGCCACTGTGTGGGTGGGTGCCACGCGGGCACCATCTCATCCGAAGGAGCTTTTTCTTGGGCCAGAGCCTGCATCTCCCTCGTTGTTCATTGTGTGGCTCAGGACCTGCTCAAAGGTGAGAGAGGAAGAGGGCACACAGCTTGACCGGAAGCTGCTGGTCAATTCTTTACTTTTTATTTATTTCCAGGATTTATAACCTACCTTTCTCCCAGAATAGGATTCAAGGTGGCTTACAATAGTTGAAAAAGACAGAGCTAAAACACTGATTACAAAGTTTTATGTGGGTTTTTTGTGCTATCTGGCCATGTTCTAGAAGAGTGTATTCCTGACGTTTCGCCAGCATCTGTGGCTGGCATCCTCGGGGAAGATCTCTGAAGAGGCCATCCACAGATGCTGGCGATTTCTTTGAAGATGCCAAAGTCACAGATGCTGGTGAAACATCAGGAATAAACTCTTCTAGAACATGGTCACAGAGCCCAAAAAACCCACAAAAAACTGGATGCCGGCCATGAAAACCTTCGACTTCACATTGATTGTGAAGTTAAAAAATAATTAAATACCACCAACCTTAAAACAGGTTAATAAACAGTAAAAATCATTTAACCGGCACACCACATTACTCAGCCACCAAATGCCTGCCTAAATAAAAACGTCTTCAGCTGCCAACCTAATTTCCCTTGGCAGGGAGTTCCACAGTCTGGGAGCAGCCGCGGAGGAGGCCCTCTCCTGAGTCCTCACCAGCCGCACTTGCGAAGGTGTTGGGGCTGAGAGAAAGCCCTCTCCTGCCCATCTTAGAGCCTGGGCTGGCATGCATAGGGAGGTACGGTCCTTCAGATAGTCTGTGCCCAAGTCAAGGCACACGGGAAAGGCCATTATGCTTTCTTTGCATGGAGTCTCACAACGGCCCTCTGAGGCAGGATGCTGTTCTTCCCACCTGAGAGATGGCAGCAGCAACAAAGCAGTCGAGGCCATTTGGGCAGCCAGCACAGTCCCTCTCTTCACCGCAATCTTTGGGGCGTTGTGAAGGCGCCCAGCTGGAACCACAGCAGCAGCCTTTTCCTTTTCTTGATGCTGAAGAGGCAAGAGAGTGAGAAGGAGGCCTCTGGTATCTAACGATTGCCATGGCTCTTGTCGTGGAAGCCTCAGTCCCCTCCTGGAGCATGCAAATATTGGCATAAGATTAGCAATAAGTAATAATAATAATAATAATAATAATAATAATAATAATAATAATAATAAATTTACTTTCGTGCCAGTTAAGATATGATGCTCCACTGAGCAGTTGGTTATCACTAGGCCTACATGCGATGATCAGTTTCCAGGCATGTGTAAGAACCCTACAATCTAAGCACTCTGTGAACTCCAAGCATTTTGTCTATGAAAAGCAACAGCTGCAGTGCGCATGCGGGCTCCCAAAGGCCAGAAGGAGTGCCACCTCATGGAAAGGAGCTGCCACTGCAGTCCTTCATTGAAGGTTGTGCGCTTGTCACCAGGGCGCTGCAATGTGTCATTTGGCCCTTATTGGCACACTTTCCATTTGTGTCATGAAGCGGGACTCTTTGGTTCATTGATGCCAAGAGATCAGAATAAGAGTTAATATAAGTGCTTGTGTCGGTGGTGGGGAGGATGTCCTTCTCTATGTTCAGAGCTTGGAAATGTTATTTATGGTGGTCAAGGTATGATTATTTAGTATTTTATCTCATGTTAACAATACTAATGCAGGGGTCTAAGGGTTTTTTTAATCTTTTAAAAATAGAAAAACAGGCAAAGCTAGTCTCCCTAACCCCAAAGCTGACCCTCAAAATAACATTTAGGGAATAATGAATAAGCATAGGGTCCAACCTGCTTCCGTATAATCCGCCCCACACTCTCAGGTCCTTTGGGAGGAACTTATTGCAGCCAAAAAAGACCAGACTAGCTGCAACCCCCCAGAGGACATGCTCCGCAACCGCTCCCAGATTGTGGAAGCACTTGCCGGAAGAGATCTGTCAATCGCCAACCCGATATCTTCAAAAGTGCCATTAAGACGGTACTCTTCCGGCAGGCCTTTCCGGAATAGTTTTCACCCAGCATGAAAGAACCCCTCACATATGCTGCACATTTTATATTATGCCACTACTTGCCTGTTGTTGTTGGTTTTAATAGTTTATTTAATAGAGTGATTTTAATAGTAATATCTTTAATTCTTTTTTAAGGGAGTGTTATGATATCGGAAGTTTTTATACTGTAAGCCGCTCTGATTGCCTTTTGGTAGAAGAGCGGGATATAAATAAAAGTTTTATTTATTTATGAAGATGATTATAAGCAGTGCTTGTTGCTCCTCTGCCCGGTGTTAGCATAAACCCTCCATCCTTTGCCCCTTGGGGCAGAACTGTTTGGGGCTGTCCCTTTCCATGGTGGGGCATTGCCTGGGGGCCCTTCCTTCTGATCTTCGTAGGAGTGCTGGATTAGGCCAACAGACAAGTTAAACGATACAGGGAAATGATACAGGTAGTGACAGAAGCCAGATGCTGGTTACCAGGAACCCCAAAATATGTTATTGTAATATAAATGCATAGTGTTAATAAGAATACACAATTCTCCTCATTCTCCAGTATGCACACAATGTAGATGTAGCATACAATGCCATAACAGGGTGACTTTCCTTACACAGTATATTATGAAGCAATTCTGGGTGGTAAGCTGCCACTCCTGTTCCTAGTCAGCCCCCAAACCCCCACTGCCCCAGAGTCCTTTTGCCCCACCCTCTCACCCTTTACAGACTTGCCCTCTCAGCTCCTTAGGCTTGATCTCTCTTTTAGGCCTCCTCTTGCTTTTCCATTCTCCATGCTGTTGCCCCCTCCCCAGCTGAACCGCTTTCCCCGTAGCTTTATACTTCTGCACCATTAGCACATGTTCCTAAGGCCCTTCCTTATTCCAATTCCACGCAATGAGACAGGAATCCCATTATGGCTAATGTTTTAATATGTTAGTTCCAAACCCTGAACAGCTTAGTGCTATGCTTCTGTCTGTGTCAGATAGGCAGCTGCCCCTGAGGAAGACAGCAAATTCCTTGCTATTTGCAAGTCACACAGAGAAGCGTAACAAGGGACCAAGTGAAACTGGACAAGAAATGTTTGAGTTGTTTTGAAAAACCCCAAATTCTGCAGGGTTGGTTCCTTCGTCCTTTAGCACAAACTCTTAGTGGGATGCGGTGCGATTTGAGTGCATGGGTCACTTCTTCTAAGAATGTTTATTCTGCTCAAAAGAACTGTTCAGAGTGGAGTTTACAAGTGAACACAGGAACACCAAGTGTTTGAGACCTTGAGAGAATAGACGGGAATTTTGCCCTTCGTGGCTGAGAGAGTGTGGCTTCCTGTGGAAGGCTCCAGGCTGGGCAGTGAAGGGAGCCTTGTCTCACCCCAACCCTGCCTTTACCTCGTAGGAGGAGGAGAACTTACGGGGACAGGTGCGAGACCTGGAGGAGAAGCTGGAGACCCTCAAGATGAAGCGGAACGAAGACAAGGCCAAGCTGAAGGAGCTGGAGAAGTACAAGATCCAGTTGGAGCAGGTCCAGGAGTGGAAGAGCAAAATGCAGGAGCAGCAGGCAGAGCTCCAGAAGCGCCTGAAGGAGGCCAAGAAGGTGAAGGGTCTGAGGGCTTGGGGCAGGGGGAGCAAAGCTTTTTGGCCCCTGGAATGGTCCAGCTGGGAGGGTAGGGAGAACAGTGGAGGGCTGGATTTTGCAGACTTCTCCATGTGCCTGGGTGGGCCCTCTTCCATGGGGACACTGCTTTCCTCTTCTCTGGAAGAACCTGGTAGCTCATCACAGCCCCATCACACAAGGGACTACAGATCTGGGCCTTGGCAGAGGCCGCTTGGTGCCTTCCTTGCCCCTCTGATCTTCTCCAGGCCTTGCATGATATGAACCTCCTTTGGCCTGTGAGCCAGGAAGGTTTGCCTGAGGCTCCCCATGTCTGACCATCTCCTTCACTCACCGGGTATGTCTGCCTCTTTCTCCACAGGAAGCCAAGGAGGCCATGGAGGCCAAAGAACGCTACATGGAGGAGATGGCCGACACAGCTGACGCCATTGAGATGGCCACTCTGGACAAGGAGATGGCAGAGGAGCGGGCTGAGTCCTTGCAGCAGGAGGTAGATTCTCTGAAGGAGAAGGTGGAATATCTCACTATGGACCTGGAGATCCTGAAGCACGAGATAGAGGAGAAAGGTGAGGCAGGTGGGCACTCTGGAAAGCGCTGCCAAGGAAAACAGCATGTGGACAATCGCACCATTGAGCACAAGGATGCATCTTACTTGGGGAGGTGGTTTCTCCAAGAAGGAAGAGAAGGAGATTAGAGCACCAAGACTGAATGAGTACAGCCCCTTTGTAACATTAAAGGCAGGCTGTCTCATATGCCTTCCCCAGGAATGACCACTGTGGGCCAGTCTCCCATCCCTTGCTCAGCCAGGCCTCATTGTGCCTACCAACAATCGGGTTCCTGCTAGGCTTTTTCTCCCCTCCCAAATAAGAGAGACGCGCACTCTTTCTGGATCAGCAGGTCCTGGGGTTCCTCTGTGCTCAGAAAGGCAGCAGCCCTGGTGCCTGAGCAGGAAAGAGGCTGAGGGTAGATCGGTGAAAACATAAGCAGATTCCATGTTGGGCATCATTAGGGATGACAGTTTTTGATGTGTGTGCTGTCCAGGGTGGTTCTGGACATAGTTCATGGTCAGATCAACGGAACTCTCTACTACAGGATGTTGTGATGGCCACTGGTTAGGGCTGCTTCCTAAGGGGGCTGGACAGATTCATTGAGGAGGAGGTTCTGAGTGGCTACTAGTCAGGATGGCCACACATCATCTGCAGCACCAGAGACAGAGTGCCTCTAGCTACAGTTCTGTGGAGAGCACAAGCAGAGGGGCATTTGCCCTCACAGGTGGGCTTCCAAGAGACCTTTGCTTGGTCACTGTGGAAACAGCAGCCTGATTCATCTGGTGTCTATTTCCCCTTGTACTCCCCCCCACCAATAAAGGAGCCAGGCAAAGACATGGTCACTAGGCTGCAGTGGTCACCCCCATGTGGCAGAGCAGGAGGGTCTGGATCCACCATAGCTGGGCAGTTTCATAGCAAAAGGGTGGCATGTGTGGAGATACCCATAGGTCTGGACGGAGCCAGCAGGAAGCTTGCTTTCAAGAAAGTGGCACTGCCTCTTGGAGAGCTTTGCTATGTGTTCCTCCCCATACCTCTAGGCTCAGATGGTGCTGCCTCCAGTTACCATGTCAAGCAGCTAGAAGAGCAGAATGCCCGGTTGAAGGAGGCCCTTGTGAGGTAAGGCGGATGCAAGGGAGGTGGGGAGGAAAGAGAGTAAGCCAGCAAGCCCCTTCTGCCTGGGCCCTTCCCTTGCTTTGATCCAGGCTGCCCTGCGAGGGTTCTTGGTGTGGCAGGAGCATTGCCCGGCCCCAGAGAGGCCACTGCTTTCTTTAGGGTTAGGGTAGAAACTCGGCCCATTGCCTTTCCCTCCCACTGCCCCCCTCAGAGCAGGGGGCATTACTCCTTCCTCACCCAGCTTGGCCCTCTGGTAGTGCTTGGCACCCTGGTTCCTGGCAGTAGCTCTGAGCACACTTTTGCTCTGACAGGATGCGGGACTTGTCTGCCTCAGAGAAGCAGGAGCACGTCAAGCTCCAGAAGCACATGGAGAAGAAGAACACGGAGTTGGAGGCCCTGCGCCAGCAAAAGGAGAAGCTGCAGGAGGAGCTCAAGCAGGCCGAGCGGACCATCGATGAGCTGAAGGAGCAGGTGAGCTGCAGGCAGCAGGGCAGCCTGGCTTGGCCTCTTCCACCCAATCCAAGCCTCCTTCCAGAGAAAGGCCTGATCTGGAAGGACCCTTGTTTCTTCCCAAATAGTATTTATGGGAAAGCCATACAACATTGTTGTATTGGAGACCTGCCTTGTCTGTGTCTTTGTCTGTTTAGACCTTGGAAAACTGGAGAGCAGGCACAGTGCTGTCTCTGCACACATAGGCAGCTCTAGAGCTGCTCTTTTGTGCTTTCAATTTTTCAGGCAGCCCCCGAGTTGCTCTTTTGTGCTTCCGACAGTTTTTGATGTGTGTGCTGCCTTTTCCTCCTGAGCAGCTTTGATGAGTGGTGAGAGAGGGGCCAGTTTCTATGCTTCTTTCCCTGTTCTGAGTCTCTGGTTCAGCTGAGGGCCCTTTGTTGAAGAAAGACAGCTGGAAGGAAAGAAAAATCTACCTCTTCTCTTTGTCTGCATCCTCTTCCCCAGATCTTCCCCCAAGGAAACCACACACACTGGCACTGCCCCCCCCCCCAAAAAAAAAGCATTGCGATTTAGGGATTGATGAAGCTTGTCCTCAGGCATTTTGGTTTGCTGCTTCCTTTATCATCTTCTGCTTCCAGACTCCCTTTATCTCTTTCCCTCTGTGAGCAGAAATCCTTCTAGTACCGAAGGCTGCAGCACCTCAGGCAAATGGCTTTGAAGGAGAGGAAGCCAGGAGTCTGTAGAAATGTGTTCTCTGTGGTGTGTGTGTGTGTGGGGGGTGCTTTAGTAATCTGCAAACAATTTGTGCATGCCCTTTCTCCACCCCTGAGGAGCAAAAGAGCTTTCCATGCAGGGAAAGAGAAGGGAAGGGATTTCCGACTAACTGCTTCCGCTACTACAACAGAATCACTAGTAGTAGTAGTTTCTGCTTGTGGATGGTTGGAGCTCAGCTGAGTGGTTGGGCTGACATATAGGGTACTGGTGGTGGGGCTGAGGCAGTAGAAAAATGAATGAGGAAAAAGAATGGGGAGGAGAAGGAATTGCCCCCCTTTCTTCACACACATGGCTACGTCGCACCTGCCAGTGGGTGGAATGCAACTTTGCATGTTGTCAGATAGGTGGAGTGCAATACCCTGCGCTGTGATGGAAATCAGTCAGTTCTGCCATATGCCTCCCACCAGGAGATCAACAGGTGGAGAGTGTCAAGAGCACCCCACCTGGAAGCATCCCATGTTCAGGTGCCACATTTGTGCCCAGCTTTGGGGCAAGGAGGGACCAGGAGGCTGTGAACCTCTTTCACTCAAGACTCAGGCACCCTTCTTTATGGTTGGCTGGGGGAGAGATGGGTGGGCCACCCCAGCATTAGGGAGCATTGACCAAAGTTCCAGCCCTTCTTCTCCAATGTGGAAGAATAAGGGAGCAGAGAGAAAAATTACATAGCCCATAAAACTGTTCGTAGGATTAATCCGGGGCACTTGCAGATGAGGTGACTCCAAACTCCCTGCAGTGATAGTCAGTAGAGGCTCAGCCCTGCTTTCAGAAGCAGGTAGACTTTGCTGTGTTGGGCAGTTTCAGGAATATGGAGGTCATGAGTCCCCCCCCCTTTCTGAAGTCAGGGTTAACCCCATTCCCTTCTGCACTTTTCCCAGGTGGATGCTGCTCTGGGGGCTGAGGAGATGGTGGAGACACTGACAGAGAGAAACCTGGATCTGGAGGAGAAGGTCCGAGAGCTCCGCGAGACCGTTGGGGACCTGGTGAGTTAAAGAGAAAGGGGGAGAGAGAGAGAGAGAGCTCTCGCAAAAGCAAGGGAGATCCTGGGCGGATTGTGTGCTCCCCGACCCCACGGTGCTCAGGCGGTCCCAGGGAAGCCAGCTGGAAGTTGTCCTGACCCATATAGCCACTCTCTGCCTGCAGCCTGTCATAGAATCGTAGAGTTGGAGGAGACCACAAGGGCCATCCAGTCCAACCCCATTCTGCCATGCAGGAAATCACAATCAAAGCATCCCCAACAGATGGCCATCCAGCCTCTGCTTGAAGACCTCCAAGGAAGGAGGTCTCTCTTGTGTCCTCTGTCTTTCTTACCCTTCTGCTCATCCAGGGAGTTTCTTGAGACCACTTTTTTCCTGCTGCTTCCAGGAAGCCATGAATGAGATGAATGATGAGCTACAGGAAAATGCCCGGGAGACAGAACTGGAGCTGCGGGAGCAACTGGACATGGCGACAGCCCGGGTCCGTGAGGCAGAGAAGCGGGTAGAGGCTGCCCAAGAGACAGTGGCTGACTACCAGCAAACCATCAAGAAATATCGTGAGCTGACCGCACACTTGCAGGTACAAGGGGGTGCATCTAAGCAAGTGGGTCTTAGGCTTGCATGGCTCCAGCCCCTCAGTCCTGCTGTGTTCAGAAATATTTGGCCATCAGGCTTCCCTGGAAAAGAGGGCTAGAAGTGCAGGGACAAACATGGGAGACTGTGCCCATGTAGATGTCTGTTGCCTGGAGGTCCTAGTGGAATAGTCAGAGAAGTTAAAAACAGATCTTCCTAGCCTGCAATTCAGGCCTAATGCTTTCACTCCCACCTTCCCTTGATTAATATTGCTTCTCTTTCCCCACTGCAATTGGAGGCAGTTTGGGACCAGAGATTGGACATATTCATGCAGAGGTTCCGGCACAACCACCTCCAAGTATGCGCTGGGTGTGCCTTCCTCCTCCATGCTCCCGCTTGAGCCATGCTTCTCTCCTTCCCCTCCATGGTCGCTGCCGGCATCTGGCACAGCTGAAACTTGATTTCTCTCCATCTTCCAGGATGTCAACCGAGAGCTGATGAGCCAACAAGAGGCCTCAGTGGAGAGACAGCAACAGCCTCCCCCTGAAATGTTTGACTTCAAGATCAAGTTTGCCGAGACAAAAGCTCACGCCAAGGTATGGTCCTGAAAGGTGCGCATGCATATGAGCGCAGAGGCAAACTCTGCTGTTTCCTTCGGGGACGCAGAGAGCGCTGAAGGTCAGACAGCCCTGTGACTCCACCCTGGTGTCCCTTGCAGGCCATTGAGATGGAGCTGCGCCAGATGGAAGTCCAGCAGGCCAATCGGCATGTCTCTCTCCTCACTTCATTCATGCCCGACAGCTTCTTGCGCCATGGTGGAGACCATGACTGCCTCCTGGTGCTCCTCCTCATCCCACGGCTAATTTGCAAGGTAAGAGGGCAGAGAGCACAGGGAGTGGGGCGCTACCTGGCTTGGCTGGATGTTTGATTCAAAAGTCATAAAGCTGACCAAAAAAGAGGGGACCCCCTCACATTTCTTATGGACAGAACAACGAGGTCTGAAATTTTGTGCCTTAGTTGAAAATATTATTTAGCTTTTCTCCCCGCCTTTTTTTTTGTTTGTTTGTTTCTGTTGCCCCTGCTTTTTTTTTTTGTCATTTTGTATGGACACCACAGAGTGACACTTGTGGCTAAAGAAGATCCTGAGTCCCAAACACTGCAAAAAGGCTCATTTTTCAAAAGCAAATTTTGCCAGACTCTTAAAGTGTGCTTTAGTTGAATCATATGTATCACATCCCAGATTCTCAACAACTCAAAACCCAGTCTGTCCGGAGGCCTGTTGTGTCAGGGATGATGGGAGTTGTAGCTCTTCACCTCTGGCTCTAACTCACCACCTTGTTATGCAGCGGTGCTGACCAGCTTTGGTCAGTGGTTAATGCTTTTCTCCAAAGCAGCAGAGTTTCAGAGAATAGGCTGAAGACCCCGACAAACTCTCCTTGCCTTCTCTCTCTTCTTCCTGAGATGTCTCCAGACTTCTCCAGGATCCTGCTGGCTCTTGTATCTTCTTCACTCAAGACACCAGACAACTCAGTAGTCTTATATCAAAGATCTACTTTATTCTACTATATACAAATACTATATGTCCTACAAATCACAATCTCTACAATATCTCCAAAACACTCCAACTATCCAAACTACTCCACAAAATACATTGGCAATCATAGCCATTATTATAGCCATTGTTAAACACCACCCACTTATACAGTCGGCGTGTACACTCATTTTGATTGGTTCAGATAGTTCAACCCACGCTTAAGAATTTCATCCTCTCACCTTGTCCACTTAATGAATCTCAGGTGTTTCCAATTGTACACTCTATAATTCTGTCCTTGGCATTCAAGCCTTCTAAATTACATTAGCTTTTACACCTGTGTGGCTTCTTCATTGCTTTTGCTTAGTCATAGTGACGCTCACATACATGTTTTATTTCTTCTAATGTATATCCCATGTTGCTTTTTCCTTAACATGTTGTGTCATCAACCATGCTCCACTCCCCATCGCAAATCTCCCCCCCCCCCAAAAAAAAATCTTCCCAAAACTGACCAAGATCTCTGTTCCAGTGCTGCAGTGGGCATTGCAGAGGGAGCAGGGATGCTTAGTGTCACTGGGAAAGGCATTGCGGAAGGAGACAAGGTGTTGTTTCCACACTCTACATGGTGCAAAACCGTGGAGTCAGTGGCTTACAGAATGGCGCAGCTCTTGTACATCCAGGGAGTCCTTGTGCCTCATGCCCAGCCCCAAATGAACTTCGACTTCACAGGACTCAAGCAGACAGAAACCCAGAGGTACTGGGTGGATGTAGGAAGCCCTGGGAAGTGGGGTTGTGGCTCTCACCCCCCCCCCCCCCGCAAATCCTGGTGCAGAGTATAATCTACTTTTGAATTGCAGTTGAGTGTTGGGGTGAGGAGGGCTGAGGGTGTGCTTTAGTTGAGGGAAGTGATGTACTGAGCTTGCACCTCTGACAGCTGCTCCCTCTCTGGAACAGGCTGAGCTGATCAGCAAACAGGCCCAGGAGAAGTTTGAGCTGAACGAGAACTGTGCAGAGCGCACCGGCCTCCGAGGGGCGCCAGGAGAGCAGCTGAGTTTTGCTGCTGGGCTGGTGTATTCCCTCAGCCTCCTGCAAGCGACGCTGCACAAATATGAGCAGTGAGTAGTAGTGCCTGTGGCAGTGGACTCCAGGGCCAGCCCTGTGAAAGGGCCCTGTGGGGCCCCTGGGCTTAGACTGATGGCTGGTGCTTCCCTCCTTCCCCCAACCCACCTGCCTAGGGCCTTGAACAAATGCAGCGTGGACGTCTACAAGAAAGTGGGGATGCTTTACCCCGAGATGAGTGTCCATGAGAGGTCCCTGGACTTCCTGATTGAACTCCTGCACAAGGATCAGCTGGATGAAACCGTGAACGTGGAGCCCTTGACCAAAGCTATCAAGTACTATCAGGTGAGGGACGGAACAGGACAGGGGGACTACCCTGGGAGGGCCCAAATTGTGGCCACATCATGGCCTCTCATTGCCTGGTGCTCAGGTTAAGCCCCCCACCCCTGCCCAGACCTGGTGCTAGGGGAAGCCAAGGAGTCCAGAGCAGCTCCTGCAGCAGGAGCCTTTCTGGGCCTGGTTCTCAGGGTGGTTCCCCAAGGAACCTGGCCTGCAGCCCTGGCTTCTGGCTTGCTGTGGTTCTGCTTCTGTGATCATCTGCACACCATCCTGAGCAAAGGATCAACAGATAGGAAAACTGTCTGGCATTGTAACGTTCTAAAAGGCCGTCTCACCAATCAGCTGCCTCTTTCCTCTCCAGCACCTGTACAGCATTCACCTGGCGGACCAAGCTGAGGATTGCACTATGCAGCTGGCTGACCATATCAAGGTGAGTGCTTGTTTTGCCCAGGGCTCTGGGGAGACTACCTGTCTCTACTGCAGGAGCAACAGCAGCAGCAATGGGATGTTGGATACCTTCTGAGGTTCCTTCAGACTCTCTCTTGGGACAGACAAAGAGGATGGATGGGATTGGACTGGCATGATTTGTCCCCAGCTCTCCCCAGCCAGTCAGAAAGATGAAAGCATAGGAGCCCGGGGGGGACTTGGGCCACCTTCCCCCCCACAGGTATGTGGCAGCCACTCTGCCAGAATGACAAGGCCTGTGCTTGCTTTGCAGTTCACCCAGAGTGCCTTGGACTGCATGAGTGTGGAAGTGGGCAGGCTGCGGTCCTTCCTGCAGGTGAGTCCTGCAAATGGGTGAGATGAGACGGGCTTCCACTGGCCTCCCTTGGGAGGTAGTTCCAGCCAGCCTGGAGCGCCAGGGTGAGGCTTGACTGACTTTGTCTTTCATGCTGGCAGACTGGGCAGGAAGCATCTGACTTGGCCATCCTCCTGAAGGACCTGGAGACCTCGTGCAGCGACATCCGGCAGTTCTGCAAGAAGATCAGACGCCGCATGCCGGGCACTGATGCCCCTGGCATTCCTGCGGCACTTGGCTTTGGGCAGCAGGTGGGTTGACAGAGAAGGGGGGCCCCCAACAAGCTTCCTCAGCAGGCACAGAGTACTCCATTCCTGGAGTGGCTATGGGTCTGGAACCTCTGACTACCTTTTGATCCTCTGACCCTGCAGGTCTCAGACACCCTGCTGGACTGTCGCAAGCACCTGACCTGGGTGGTGGCTGTGCTGCAGGAGGTGGCAGCTGCCGGGGCGCAGATGATTGCCCCCCTGACGGAGAATGAGGGGCTTCAGGCAGTAAAACTGGAAGACCTGGCTTTCAAGGCCAGTGAGCAGGTAAGGAGGCGTCTGCCTCATCTCGGATCGCCACCTGCTTTCCTCCTCCTCAGCCACACATTTGCAGTTGCTGTCATCAATTCAGGCCTCCTCTCTATGGATTGATAGTCCTGGTAGCTGGGATGTTTGGCTCGGGAACTCATCAACAGCATTAAGCAATACGGTGGTCTATGGACTGGTACAGACCACCAGTCACTCTGTTTCTAGGGGGAAGAAAGAAAAACAGTTGTAGCAGATGGGCACAAATCTGGTGCCATTCCCTGATACATGAGGGGGGGATTGCTAATTCCTCAAATCAGAGAATTTAAGAGGCACTGGGCTCAAGGATGAGGACTGGATTGCCAGATTGCAGCTGCCTCCTGGTGCAAGCGGTGTTAGAACTGAGCAGGATGCACAGCTGGCCCTCACAAGTATCCTGAGTTTTTCTCTGGCATCCCCTGATACATAGCAAAGGGGGATGCTGTTGGGGGCTCAATCTGTCTGGCATATGGCTACTTCATGGTAGCCCCAGAATGCCACTCCTTGGCCAGCTGCCACATCAGGGACAGCCCTGGCTGTAGTCCTGAGGAGGCAAGTGTCTTCCTAGTTGTATCACGAGGTAGGTCCTGGTCCTTTGGCGTTGCTTGCTTGCTTTATGTCTACCCAGCTCAGGAGTCCTCTACTGTTGTCTAGGAGAATGGAGCTGGACCCCTTCTCCTGGAGCCCCCATTCACTGCTGAGGTTTGGCTTGCTACCTTCCTGTTCCATGGCTGTGATTTCTCTCAGAACTGGGAGAGGGTGCTTTGGGACCAGGAGTGCTTTGAAAGGTCTGTAGTGCTCCCCTGACTCCAGCCTACATGGTTCCCTTTCAGATCTATGGTGTGCAAGGTATCAACCCGTATGAGTGTCTGCGGCAGTCATGTAACATCCTCATTGCCACTATGAACAAGATGGCCACCGCCATGCAAGAGGGCGAATACGACGCTGACAAGCCCCAGACCAGGGTGAGCGACAGAGCAGCCGGCTAGGAACTCTGTGGTGGCCTTGGACCGAGCGAGCCATAGCCTTGCAGATATGCCCCCTCCCCGCAGCCAGAGAGCTATGAGGCAGGAACACTTGTTGGCTGCTTATGCATGTACCAAAGCCTCTCCAGCTCATGCCAGTTTCATGGGCTGCCTCTTTTGCAGGGCAGCTGCTGGAGGGGGAAGGATGTGGGTGGGTGCCTTGCACCCAAAGCCATGGTGGAGTGGGTCACGGTGCTTGGGTGTGTGTTCTTGACCCTGAGTTGCCTCACAGAACCTGAGCCAGCCGGCCTCCCTTCCTCTTGTAGCCCTCTCCTCCAGTGGATCTGCGAGCAGCCGCCTTGCGGGCAGAGATCACAGATGCAGAGGGCCTGGGGCTCAAGCTGGAAGACCGGGAGACAGTTATCAAAGAGCTCAAGAAGTCCCTCAAAATCAAGGTGAGGGTCTGGGCCTACTTTGCCTGTCCTCTTGATCTCCAGAGAGCTGCCAGTTACAAAAGGGCTGCCTCTGCTCTTCCCTCACCTTCCCAGAAATGGATTGGGCAAGGCAGGTGATATCCCAGGGCAAGGGGGCCCTTGGAGCCCAGTCTGGGAAGGTGAGTGAGAAGGCTGCTTTCCTGCTGCTGGGCTCCACAGTGGCGAGTGTATCGGCAGAGGTCTCTGGGTCAATCCTGGGCTGTATGGTGGGGGGCAGTGGGAGTGCTTCTGCCCCACTGGAGGCCTGATGGGTCCTGGCTCCCTCTTGCCATCGTCCAGGGAGAGGAGCTGAGTGAAGCCAATGTGCGGCTGAGCCTCCTGGAAAAGAAGCTGGACAATGCCTCTAAAGATGCGGATGACCGGGTGGAGAAGATTCAGACCAAGCTGGATGAGACCCAGGCTCTGCTGAAGAAGAAAGAGAAGTGAGGCAGAGAGGCTTGGGAGGGGGGAGATTGGACTGCCCCCATTTTTGTGCTTTGTGAATAGGATGTGGGTACCAAACCCATGTCCTCTTCAAGGCTCCTGGGGTAGAGGGAGGTCATGGCAGGGCAAGGGGCATTCTGTGGGTTATGTATTCTTCAATCCAGCCTCCCTGAAACCTCAGCCACTGCTTTTTGGAAAAGCAAATCCATGGCGCCTATGATTCCACAGGAGAGTTCCAGGCCCATCCCCTTCCTGCAGTCTCCTCTTTCGCCCAAAATAATAGCATGGTTGGATGACCAGATGCACTGAGCCTCTGTGGAGCCTGCAGCGAATGCTCCTTGGCTGCTCCACTCTGGCCATTTCTTGCTGACGCTGGATAGGGAGATGAGGGGCAGGCAAAGTGGAGTCCTCCAGATGTGGTTGGATTGTCACTGCCAGTCTTCTTGAAGTGGTGGTCCCACAACATCTGGAGAGGCCACCCTTTGCAGTGATGTGGATGGTAGCTCCCTCAGGAGAGGATCTGGGGGCAGGGAAGCCTGTCTCGAAGCTGCCCCTGCTCCACTGGCTGAGGGGTCACTCTGCCTCCTGGCCATCAGCTGGACCCAAGTGACCTTGAGTGGGCACTCACTCTCTGTGCATCTCATTCCTCCTGTAGGGAGTTTGAGGAGACCATGGACGCCCTGCAAGCGGACATTGATCAGCTGGAGTCGGAGAAGGTGGAGCTGAAGCAGCGGCTCAGCAACCAATCGAAGCGCACCATTGAGGGCCTGCGCGGGACCCCTCCCTCCGGCATCGCCTCCGTCATCTCTGGCATCACAGGAGGTGATTCCTTGGCATGGTTTGGCTTTGCGGGGGGGGGGGGGGGGGGGCAGAGAGGTGGGGGGGGGGGGGGGTCCTGAGCCAGGGGAGCCCCAACAGGAAGTGGCTGTCATGAAGAAGGGTGGGAGACCTTCGGCCATCTTGATATCTGTGGATATGAACTCTCATCAGCCCCATACCTTGTGGGCCGTGGCCAGGAAGGATGGGAGCCCCCTTGGGAGGGTCCCTGGTCTCCCACCCCTCTGCTCTTCGGGAAGAACAATGCATGAAACTGCTGGGAGTCAGAACAGAACCAAGTGCAGTCTAGGGAACTGTTTCACCAGGGCTCTTGGAATGGCAGTGCTGGAGGGATTCCAGAGAAGTGCACAGGAGGATGGTGTGCCAGCCCTGCCCCTGGCCACCTCTTACCCTCCAGCCCCCTCCCCCTTCTCCCCAAGATGCCTTTGCCTTCCATATCCAGGTGTTTGGGGAGAATGAGAGGGGAGAGGGTGGTTGCTCCCTGCTCTCCTGCAAGTGCTCCTGAAGCCCAGTGCCGCTTCTCAATGCATGCCAGGACCGCTCTGTGAGGTGTCTGGCCCAGGATGGGTTGGGCACTGGGTGGGGAACCTGCATGGGGTGGCCCAGATGCATGACTTGTCAGCCATTTGTGATGTTTTTGCTGGCATGCCTTTCTTTGCACGAAGCAACTGATGACACTGCCTTCTGCTGGTGTGTGTGTTTCCTTCCTTTCTTCACCAGGGTTCAGCTGAGGCCTTTTTGAGCTGTATGTTTGGGCTGGTTCCCCTCTTGCTGACCCTCAGTGAGGAGTCTGGATGGTGCCCCTTCTGTGCCAAAGGGCAGGCCAGCAGTGCCCTCAGTTGCTTCTTTGAGTGGTTTCTGCCTGCTCTGCACCTGAGCATCCTCCAGAAGGCCTGCTTCCTATGGGCCAACCCTTCTCCTTGGCTTCCTTTGCAGGTGTGGGGGCCAGTCAGGTGATGACAGGCGGCTCCGGTCCTGTGCAGGTGAAGGACTCACCTCTCCTCCTCCAGCAGATTGATGCCATGCAGCTCTCCATCAAGCACCTCAAAAATGAGAACAACCGGCTCAAGGTGAGGTGGACTAGACTGTGGCTGAGAGGCCACTTGTAACTCCATCCGGTCTTTCCTCATATGGGGAGCTGTGGGGGGGGGGGAATCCAGTCAGGCGGGAGAGGGCAGATCACAAATGAGGGGAAAAGGGGCAGAGACCCCTCATTTCGTGATTTCCTTTTCCCAAAGAACAAGGCTGAAAACCTGCATTGTTGTTGATTTACACTCTTGCAATTACATGGCAGCTCTGCTACCACACTTCTTGGCTGATTGACAGCATCACCAGTTGTGTTTTGTCCCATTGTGTTGTTGGGGATAATGCACAAGGGCTGTTTCTGCAGTCCACATTGGAGGTAATGGTGAAAAGTTGCACACCAGCCAAGAATGCACAATTGCATGGCTGGGATTCTGTGGCTTTGATAATACCAACTAGAGTAGACCCACTGAATCAGTTCCTCCAAAGACAGCTCCCATTCCCCAGGATTCTGCCCAGAGCACATTTGTTTTCCTTTCCACCCATTTGGATGGCTTCTCGGGGTCCATCCCTCTCAGTCCTTGGAGGGAATGGCAGGAACTGCCTGGGCTTGGTGGGTGAGTTGGCAGCAGGATCGTTGCCTTACGAACGAAGATGACTGCTTCAATGGATCTGGCCTGAGCAGCTAAAGAGTGGAGTGGTGGTGTGGTCATTCAGGTCTTCTCCCTGCTTCCTTCCCTCCCCAGGGAGCGCAGATGAGGAGAGAGCTGGCGTCACTGACCCCGCTGCATGTGCCCAAGCTCTCCCTCCCCAAGGACAGGCAAGGGGAAGAGGTGGTCTCCAGCTCTCTCTACCGCAAGACCAGCCAGCTTCTTGAGACCCTCTACCAGATGAGCGCCAACGCCAAGGTGGTGGACATCACACGCCAGAGGACGGGTGAGCCTGGCGTTGGGGCTGGATGGGAGGCGTAGGGCAGCTGTGCTTCGTCCCTTTCTCTCCCTGACTGTCCTGCCCTTGTCTCTGCAGCGGCCAGCCCAGCTGCCCAGCTCCTGGAGCAAACAGCCCGCCTGAAATCCCTGAGTGAAAGCATTGATAAACTGAAGGTAATCCTTGGGAGCCTCTGAACTGCCTCCCCCATGTGCGAGTGAGGAGGAGGATTAGGCAGTGGGCGCGCTGGCTGCTCTGTACTCCATCGCTTGGTGTTCCTCTGGCAGTAAGGAAAGGGCTGCTGGGGGGATCTTGCCCAGAAAGGGTAATGGGGGGTGGGTGCTGCTTGAAGCTGTATCATATCATGTGAAAGGAGGACAAGTTGAAAGCAGAATCATCATCCAGAGGTGTTAGGTAAGGGAAGCATAGCCATTTGGGACCAATCAGCCCATTTCCTCTCATGCAGGATGAAGTCATGAAGGAGACGGTCCTCCAGCACCCAGGAGCCAGTGTCCCCACTGATTTTGGCACTTTCCCATCAGCCCCCTTCCTGAAGGTGAGGGTTGGGCCTGGACTTGGAGAAGGTGGGGAGGAAGGGAGGCTTTTTAGGCTTCCTCTAGGATATGGATCCCCTGTTGTGTCCCTGATTTTCCTGTCTGCCGTTCTCTTTGCTGCTGCAGGCCAAAGAGGAGCAGAAGGAGGACACGGTCTACATTGGCAAAGTGACCTTCCCCTGCCAGCCAGGCCACGGCCAGATCCACAGACTGGTCCTCACCCCAGAGCAGCTGCAGAAGCTCCACACTCGCCTCATCTCCTAAGAGGGCTCTTTCCCCAATCCCATCCCATCCTTCCCCTCCTGCTGTTGCCTCTCCTGTTACAGACTGACGTTGAGTGCTGCAAACCTCTCCTTGTGCTACTGACTGCCTGAAGCTGCGTGTGTGTTTTCTGTGTGTGTGCAGAGGGCCCTGCATACCTGCGGGCAAGATGACCACTCTGCCCACCCAGGGGCAGTCTGCTCTCCTGCTGAGGGGCACTGGCTGGCTGCCCCTTGGTCTGAAGAGCCCAGGCTCTCCTCCCATTTCCTGCACTGGGCTACTCCCCCTGTTGCCTGGCACCTTTGGGGCTTGCTGTGGAGCACATGCAAGGCCTGCTGGATTGGGAGGGTTTGGGGGCAGCCCCTCAATGCCTGTCCATTTCACCTGGTCTCTCCACTGTTGAGGGATGTTCTTTTGGCCTCAGTGGGATGCTGGACAAGTTCCAGTGCAAGTGCCCCTGCCCTCCACAAACACTACACACCTCCTCCTGCAGCCCTGCCTCTCTCCCTTCTTTCTTGGGATGGGGTTTTCTCTTTTATGGGAGGGGAGCAGTTCTGCAGGCTGGGGACCCACAAGCACTTTTAGGCAGAAATCCTCTCGCATGTTGACTTTTGTTGGAGCTCATGAGACAAATAAACCATCTTAAACCAGTCCTGAGCGGTGTGGTGTCATTCTCTGCCCAGGTCAGGGGTTCCCAGGGGTCTTGGCAGAGTCCAAGTCAAGGCTTAAGTGGGTTTCCTCACTCCTGTGCCGTCTTCTCTTTCTCACCTTCTGAGCCTGCATCCTGCGTTGCAAAGCCTGCACTGAACAAGGGGCAAGAATAGATTCAGGGTGGGCACCACCTGGCCCATGATACGTTGGACTGCAAACCCTATCATCCCTCACTGTTAGTTCTACTGCATGGGGCTGATGCCCAACTATATCTGGATGTCCACATGGTCCCAGGACTGGATGCTTCTAATGCCTTTTCTCTGAGGATCCAGGCAAGCCTGCTCCAGCAGGACAGCAAACCTCTTTAGGAATTGGGGGCAAAGGCCTGACGCACAACGGCTGCTGCTTCAAACAGATGCCTTTGCCTTGCTTCCATGTTTAGTTTCTTTATCGTATTTTGGGTGTCCTTTCTAATATAAAAAGAAGATAGCTATTAAGATACGAACGTGATACAAAGGCCAGAGAGGCTCCTGGGAAGGCCTTTGCCTCTGTGGGAGAGAAAGGGGTCCATGGGGAAGGGCCCCGTGGCCCCTGCCTCTGGCGGCAGATCTGGGAAAGGAGAGGCAAGTGGGGCCTCAAATGGAGCAAAGGGAATGCTGGATGAGCCTGTCCTCAAGAGGCATCCTCTCTTTCAATGGGCTGCTGGCAAGGAAGCTCCCTTCCCTTCTTGCCTGGAGCTGCAACAGGATACTACCCAAAGACATAGCAGTGTTAGTCTGCCACATCAGTACGCCAAGGGCTCTTGCGGCACTCTTGGGACCGGAAGAAAGACGCTGGTGCCATGAGCTTTCATAGAGATCAGCAAACTTCACCTGAGGAAGGCGGTTCATGTCTCCGAAAGCTCAGTGAGTCTGTCTCAAAGGTGCCACAAGATCCCTTTGAAATCCTCCCTTAAGGCCTTTAAAAGACCCCAGGCCTGGTTTCCTTAACGTCTATTTGCTTATTCAGGGGATGTATATCCAGCCCTTCTCCCCAAATGGGAGGCCTAGGTCTAGGGTCTGGGTCCAGGGAAGTCCTAGGGCCTCTCTATTCGGCTTTGGCCAGGTCCAGTTCTGGGCAAAAGGATTCAAAGGGGACACTGAGTCCAAAGGAGGGAGACCAAAATGGGGAAGGCTCTGGAAACCATGGAGCCCTCGGAGGAAGGACTCAGGGAACTGCTGGGGACGTTTAGCCTGAGAAGAGAAGGTCAAGAGGTGAGATGATGAGAGCCCTGTTTCAATATTGAGGAGGAGGGAGCAAGCTTGTTTCCTGCTGCTCCAGAGACTAGGACCCACTGGCGCCATGGAGGCAAGGGCCAGGGAAAGGGATTCCTCCTGACCCTCCCTCGAGGGAGAGGGATGGCGCCTGCTTCTCTGGGGCCTCTTCCAACAGGCGCTGCAGTCCTTGCTCTGTTCCCTGGGAGCCATTTGCCGTCTCGGCACGTGGCTTCCCTCTCTTTGGGGCTCAGTCAGGATGGAAGCCCCAAAGGGCCAAGATTCAAAGGGCCACAGCGCCGCCATTTTGTCTTTGGCCCTTTCCCCGTGGAAGAATGGGAGCACTTCCGGCCCCGCCCCTTCCGGCTCGGCGGGCTGCCTGGCGTGATTGACAGACGCTGGAGTGTCCTATTGGCTGCGGTGCTTGGGGCGGGAGGGAGGGAGAGAGGGCCCGCTTCCGCTTCCGGGCTCCGTCTCTCTCTCGCGCGCAAGGCATTCTCCTCCTCACGCGGCGCCGAAGAAGAAGAAGCCGCCATGGTGAGAGCCCTCCCCCCTCCTCTCCTTGGCCTCCGCCGGCGCCTCCGCCTCCGCTCTGAAGCGCTGGCTGCTGGGGCTGGTTGGCTAAGGCAGGGCGCCCGCTTTCTTCCCCGCTGCAGGGCCTGCTGCTGCACGTCCTCTTCGAACACGCGGCGGGATACGCGCTCTTCGCCCTCCGCGGCGCCGAGGAGCTGGCCCTGCTCCTCCCGCAGGTAAGCGCCCTGGGCCCCGAGGAGGAGGAGGAAGGAGGCGCCCGGGGCCTCAGGAGAAGGAGGGAGAGGCCTTTCTCCCAGGCTCCGCTCCAGAGGAGGCTTCCCTGGGCTTCCGTCCGCTTCCTCTTCCGAGGCACAATCGGCAGGCAGCCTTCCTTCTCTGTGGTCGGTTGCTGGCCTCCCCGACGGGCCCCACGTCCTCGGCCCCAGGCCCAGCGCCAGGGCCCTTTGCGGGAGGCCAGCCTTGGGTCAGTGCAGCCGCCTTGGCTTCCTGGATGGCCTCAGGCCAAGGGACTCCCCCTCCAAGCAGCCTCCCAGGAGGCCCTTCTGCTCTCCAAGGAAGTGGGCTCCACTCTCAGGAGCTTCCTCCCGATGCTGAGCTGGAACCTCTTTGCCTGCAGCTTCCATCCTTTGCTCCTTTGGATCCTGTTCTCTGGAGCAGCAACAAACAAGCTTCCTCCCTCCCTCCCTCCTTAACATGGCATCCCTTCAGGGCTCTCCTCATATCCCCTCTGAACCTTCTCTTCTCCAGGCTAAACATCCCCAGCAATTCCCTCAGTCTCTCCTCAGAGGGAGGGCTCCATGGTTTAGTCTCCCTCCTTTGGACCCAGGGCTCCGGTTCCTCAGGGCCCTTTTTGGATTCTGGGGCCCAGGACTCTTCCGTCTGGGTCCTGACTTCCCTTGATCCAGACATCCCCCATCGGCCAGAGGAAAGCCAAACCTAGATCTCTCTGTCCATCTCTTGGTTCCCGCAAGGCAGACATTTTAGGCGCCAGGTGTCTGCCTTCAACCCTCTGGATCCGTTCTGCTTTAACCAAGGACCAGGATGTTCCAGGATGGAGTTCCATATCATTATGAACGCTGTCCTAATGCTAGGCCCCAGAATGGGCAGGAAAGCCTTGAGGGGTCCCCCTGATCTGCCTCCAGACCCCTCTCTCTCTCTCAGCCTGGAAACCTCCTTCCTAGAGCCCAGGGTCCACCTGCCCTTCAGCCTCCCTCCATCTTCTTCCCCAGCATTGCTCTCTTTCTCAAGGAGTCACTTGGCTGCAGTCATCATAGTCATAGTCATAGTCATGATCATACAGAGAGAGACCTTAAAGCTCCTTTGAGGCTCACTGAAAGAAAGAGGTTGGCAGCAGGAGCTTTCCTAGACTCATGTCCACTTCCTCAGATGTGGAAAGATGGGGTGGTCTAGGGGACCCTGGGGGGGGGTTTCCCTTCATGCCCAAAATAGCCTCTGGAGCCAGGCCTGGGCTACATGTGCCTTCCCCCCCCCCCATCCCCCAAAAGTGATCCTGCCTGCTGACCCCTTTCCCTCCCAGACGTACTTCTAGGGTCTTCTTTCCACGGGTGGGATGCAGGGGGAGACCCTCCCCCTCAGTTCCCCTTGACTGCAAGCAGAGAGGCAGAGCCATCCAAAGGCCTCCAAACAGAACTGGGTTTGGGAAGCCAAAGGCATCCATCGTTCTTTGTGGGGTTTTGGGGTTATGTGGCTGTCTTCTGGAAGAGTTTGTGCCTGGCCTTTCTCTGAAGATGTCAGCCACAGGAATAATAAACTCCTCTAGAGCATGGCCTCAAGATCCCCCCAAAAAGTATGAGCTGGGTTTGCTTTGGGGAACTGGCGGCTGAGCGGAGCCTAGCGGTCAGTCCTTGGTCCCCCATCAGGTGGAGCAGAGTGTCCTGGAGCTGGGCAAGTTCCTGACCCTGGTCAAGCTGGTGGCCTTCTCCCCCTTCAAGTCGGCCCAGAGCGCCCTGGAGAACATCAACGCCATTTCGGAAGGTGAGCCCTGGTTTTAGGGAATGGGCTCAAACACTGCAGAAATAATCCAGCCTGAGACTGCTTTAACTGACAGAGCATTCTGGGAACTGTAGTTTATTGTGGCACCAGAGCTCTCTGCCAGAGAAGGCTAAATGCCTCACAGAACTACAGTTCCCAGGATTCCCCTGTTCTCCGTCCCTTTTTCCATCCTATCAGGTCCTGCTATACATTTCTCTTTTACAAATCTTCCATTGATTTTAACTGAGATTTTATACCACTGTTTTAATATCTGTCTGGTTTAATCTCTTTTTAGGATTACTATGTTTTTATACTGAGGGGGAGGGAAAGGGGTTTTGGGATTTTAGCTGTATCCTCTTTTATTGTTGTAATGATGATGATGATGATGATGATGATGATGATGATAGTAATTCCCTATCACTGAGCCAGAGCAGTTTAAGCGACATCAAACTAGATTATTTTTGCAGTGTGTTTTGACCCTGAGATTAAGAAAGCCTAAAGTGTAGATAAGAATTGAACTGGAGAAGGCAAGAGGCCTGAATGGATGGGAAAGGGGTGAGTGTGGACGCTAAAAGGAAGGGTATGAAGCTGTGAGTAGGCATCTGGAAAGAATGAGGAGGTTGATGGAGGGAGGAGAAGTCGGCTATGAAAGCGAGGGGAAAGAAGACTGGGTGAGAAAAAGGAAAGCTTCATGGAAGGAAGAAGTGGGAGAGATAGGGAAGATAGGAGTGGATAAAGGAAGGAGAGGTGGAAAGGGAGGAAGGACGGATCGGTATTTAGGGAGGGATATATGTTTCAAATAACATTAGTGCATCAAGGAAAGATATCGGTTGCCTCAGTGCAGTGGGATATAATGCAGTGGGTTTGGTTCCAGGACCCCTGTGGATAACAAAATCCATCTCTGCTCAAGCCCCCTTAAATACAATGGCAGAACAAAATGGTGTCCCTTATGTATGTAAAATGGCAAAATCAAAAGTTTGCTCATTGGAATTAATCCTTTTCTGCACATTTTCAAGCTGTGGATAAAAAATCCGTGGATAGAGAGGGCCGATTGTACTTAGATTCTGCACGACGCAAAGCCATTTGTAATGTGGTTGAGTGATAAGTTTAAATGTAGTTAGGATGAGGTTATAATAAGGACGATATTTAATGTTTAAATGTTTTTATTTGTGAAAGTGGGTGTTGTTATATCAATGTTGTTTTATTTGAATAAGGATATGTTTACCCGTGGCCCACTCTCTTACCCTCCTGGTCTCCTCCTGGCCTTCCTCTCCCGCCAGCCATTGCCAGGAAAGACAGCTGCAACGCATGGGATGCCAGGCTCAGGTGTCGCCCCGTCTTTCTTTCTCGCCCGGTCCAGGGATCTTGCATGAGGACCTCCGGCTCCTGCTCGAAACCAACCTGCCGGCCAAAAAGAAGAAGGTCCTTGTGGGGGTCAGCGATGCCAAAATTGGGGCTGCCATCCAGGAGGAGTTGGGCTACCAATGCCAGACGGGAGGAGTGGTCGCGGAGGTCACGCGAGGTGAGGGTGCCAGGGCCATAGCTGGCTGGGAGACCCCTTTCCCTCCGTCTCTAATGCTCTCTGACCCTTAGCTCTTGCCTGCCAAGGCTTGGCAAGGTGGGCAAGGCCAGAGGTAGAGGTCATATCATCTATCTCCCCCCACCCCCACATCAGGTATCCGGTTGCACTTCCACAGCCTGGTCAAGGGCTTGACCTCTCAGTCAGCCTCCAAGGCCCAGCTGGGCCTCGGACACAGCTACTCCCGGGCCAAAGTGAAGTTCAACGTGAACCGAGTGGACAACATGATCATCCAGTCCATTAGTCTCTTGGACCAGCTGGACAAAGACATCAACACCTTTTCCATGCGAGTCAGGTGCGTGGCTGCTGTGTGTCTCGCTGTTGGGGCAAACAGTCTCCCTATGCTTACCACAGGCAGCGCAGCTCCAGCGCTGACTGTATAGAAAGGGGAGATACAGAATCAGGGCCCTACAAACACCCCAGCCAGGCTGCCCCTCTTGCCTGGGCTGTATTGTTAGTAAGGGCACAAGATTTCTCTTGGCAGAAAGCAAAGGGCTGCTCTTGGGCTGGAGTCCTTTTGAAGCCATGTAAGTCTCTGGTTGGGAGGAGGAGGAAGAAGTGAAAGCACACAAGAGCCTGGGCTGCGGTTCTGTAAAGTCTGCTGTCTGTTCCTCCTCCTCCTCCAGAGAGTGGTACGGATATCATTTCCCAGAACTGATAAAGATTGTGAGCGAAAACTACACTTACTGCCGCCTGGCCAAACTCATTGGGAACCGGAAGGAGCTGAGCGAGGAAAGCCTGGAAGCCCTGGAGGAAGTGGTGATGGACAGCGCCAAGGCTCAGGCCATCCTGGAAGCCTCCCGTTCCTCCATGGGTCAGTGGTGGGCTGGAAGGGGGGGCTATGATGATGATGATGATGATGATGCCATGAGGGAACAATTCGTGGGACATGCTTGCTGTGTGTCCCCATGGAAAGTATATCTCCTCCTGAGGGGCATGGGAATGTGGCTATATGGAATCAGGACATTAGCTGAGGCCAGCAACAGGATACATGGCTGGCAAAGAGTTTTAGGGGGCAGTGTGAGCCATTCTGCGGCATAAGCAGCATTCCCCTAAAACTGGCTCCTTTTCTGCCTTCTTTGTTTGGCCTTATAAATGGCTGGGCTCATTTTTCCTCCACTGCATGATTATGGGAATAAACCAGGCGGCAGGTTTGCTTCTCAATTTGCCAGCAGTCCTTTGGTTGATTCTTGCCCTCATCTGCTTTAGTTGAATTTCGGCTATCTTGTCAAAGCCCAGGCGTGGAGTCTCTGGCTGTAGGGGTGTCTTCCCCCCCCCTTGTGTCCCCACTCTTCATAGCTCCCTTTGTCCTAATTCCTTCAGGGATGGACATCTCTCCCATCGACCTCATCAACATCGAGAGCTTCTCTCGGCGCGTCATCTCGCTCTCGGAGTACCGCAAAGGCCTGCAAGAATATCTCCGCTCAAAGATGAGCCAAGTGGCTCCCAGCCTCTCGGCTCTGATAGGGGAAGTGGTGAGTGTTTAAGGGGGAGCATTTGGGGGACAGCTCTTGATACCTTCACTGGCCGCAGATATGATGTATGTAGTGAATCTGTCAATCCACTGAAATTCTTCGTGTCGATAACCTCTCACTGCTGATCTGGGCCAGAAGGAAGAGGAGAAGACATTTATATGGCTTCTCTCCCGTGCGGCTTTTTTGGTGTCTACTGAGGCCTCCTTTCTGACAGAAGCTTTTCCTATATTCTAGGCATGTTGGGGAGTGGGAGGGAAGAGGTTTGCAACAAGTAACACAGGTTTCTTCTCTGCCGTATAGGTGGGTGCCCGCCTCATCTCCCACGCTGGCAGCCTCACCAATCTGGCCAAGTATCCCGCCTCCACAGTACAGATCCTGGGTGCAGAGAAGGCCCTGTTCAGGTACAGCTGCGGGGTGGCTGCAGTGATGGCAGGGCTCTGGGGCACTGGGCTTGAGACACTGGCTTGGCACCAAAGGCCACGTGGATGATGGACCCGGCCCCCAGCCTCTGAGCAGCCCCCCCGAAGGTCCCTTTCCCTTTGTTCTGGAAGGTTAGCTATTTCTGGTTGGGGCTGGGAGAGATGGGTTGGGGCTGAGGCTGAAGCATTGAAGGGGGGGGGGCTTGTTTGTGGAGTTGGCAAGGCAGTTACAGTCACACACTGCACTTAAGGGGAGCTGCTTGCCTTTTGGTCCTGTGGGAGAAAGACGGGATGCAAAACAAGTTAACAATAAGGAAAAATCTGACTCTTCCTCTGTAGGGCTTTAAAGACAAGGGGCAACACCCCCAAGTATGGCTTGATATTTCACTCCACCTTCATTGGCCGGGCAGCGGCCAAGAACAAGGGGCGCATCTCTCGCTACCTGGCCAACAAGTGCACCATTGCCTCCCGCATCGACTGCTTCTCAGGTATGGTCTGGAGAACCATCCTTTTCCAAGGCTGACCTCCATCACTTCCGCTCCTTTCCCCAGAGGAGTTGTAGGCTGTGGATGTTGGGGAGAGCACAGCTGATCAATCCACCCGGCAGCTTTGCTGTGATGCTTACATTTTTCGTCAACAGCATTTCACATTGTGAATGATGATACATCAGCTCTGAGCAAAGCCTGCCCTATGCGGGTTGGGGAGGACTAGAGGAGTGACCGTTGCTGCTCCTTGTCATTACTGGTGGGGGTTCTGGTCATCATGGGTGGAGGGGGGCTCAGTGTCGCCTAACATGCCTGCCTTTCCTCTGCAGAGGTTCCAACTAGTGTCTTTGGGGACAAGCTTAGAGAACAAGTGGAGGAGCGGCTGGCCTTCTATGAGACAGGGGAGCCCCCGCGCAAGAATCTAGATGTCATGAAGGAAGCTGTTGTGGAGGTAAGAGAAGGGCATGGGGAGAATGTATGTGGGGGCAACTGCCAGCCTCTCTCCTGCCCCAAGCGGCAGCGTTGGATGTGATGACGACTCCCAGGCCTGACCCATCTCCCCGTGGAGGCAGAAACTGATTTAATGAGCCTGATCCAACACTGTCCCAAGGGACAGGGAGTTGGTCTCCTGCAGCTGGTGGCAAGAAGTCTTTGTTGCCCTCTTCACAGGCAACAGAAGTGGCAGCTGAGATCAAGAGGAAGCTGGACAAGAGAGAGAAGAAGAAGCGGAAGCGAGAAAAGAAGCGGCTGGAGGCTTTGGCGGCGGCAGTGGAAGACGAAGAGATGGAGAGCTCAGTGCTGGAGACAACAGCAGAGGTGATGTGACCTCAGCGGTGGCGCTGCTGGGGAGGAGGGCAGCAAGCTAGACATTTCCATGGGTTGGCTGGACAGTGCCCTAAAGCATATTGTTCCCTTTACAGAGAGACATGGGTGTCTCTGGTCATCTTTGCTTTCAGTTTTCCCAAGGTTTTAAGAATTACAACCACTGACAAGACATGATGATTGTTCTTACGGTTTGGTTATCTCTGGTTAGCAGCATGAGGCTCCTCACACTTGTACCTCTTCTTTCTCATCTGTCAGGAAAATGAGTCTAAGCCCAAAAAGAAGAAGAAAAGGAAACGCCAAGAGATGGAGGAGGAAGATGAGTTGGAACCGACTGAGAACGGCCTGGAGGAAGAAGAGGCCTCTCCCAAGAAGAAGAAGAAGAAAGTGGCTGCAATGGAGACCCCTTCCCCCAAGGCGAAAAGGACAAAAAAGAAAAAGGCCAGGACGGAGGACGAGGAGGACTAGCATGTTGGGTTCCACAGAATCCACTCCTGTCTCTTCCTTCAAAGCTGACTTTGGGGACAAGGTCCTCCTCCTTTTTCTGTCCAGTTTTTTCATGGCAATTGAATGTACCTTGCGAGGCTGGAAAGTAAGTGGACAGATGACCAGCCTGCAGATGTTGGGGGGGGGGGCAGGATTATCCTCTGCTCCAAGGGAGAGGGGCAGAAGGAGCTGGCTGGGCTGCCCCCCAAAAAACGCTTAGCGTTCAGAAACAGCCCCTTCGCAAGCGTCTGCGCAGCCTCGCCACTAAGGGGCAACGGGGGAGGTCACAGTAGCTGCTTCTGCAACAGAAGCACCTGGCGTTTTGCGTACTTACTCTGCTAACAATAAAACGTATGGCCTTTTTCTAGCAATAATATTGTCAGCAATGTTCTTGAGGATCAAAATGACATCTGTGTGAGTGACAGCGAAAAGGCTCTTGTCTTTGAAGGGGCTGTGGCTGTTCCTGGCTCAAGGTGAAGGACATGGAGTCCACTCTGAAATACAGGGAGGAAGCACTTTGGATGGAGTGTGTGTTTCTGTAATATGGGGGACCTGGCCCAAAGCACAGAACCATCACCCACAACATTCAAGTGGGGCTTTTTTTGAGGTGTAGAGCAGCTTAAGCAAAAGTTTTACCCCACACCTGGCTGTAGCCATGGCCCCCCCTCATGCTAGGGGTGTTTCCTGAGACTCATGGCTGCTGGTGAGGAGACCCACCTTAGTTGCCTGTAGTTTAACCTGATACTGGTAGCGGTAATAAGTAAACCACCAGCAGCAGATCTGATCATAGAGAAACGGCTCTGAAGCATTCAGCACAGTGAGATGTCACAGCTGTGTTGTTTTTACAGGCCCTCAAATCTCTAGTTAATGTGTCTGCTCACAAATCAGGGGAGGCGAGCCAACACTCCCTTCTTTTGTAGCATTAGATTGCTTAACACTTTGTGCCAAACAGCTTGCTAGTGGAGACAGTGTGCAATACAAGCCTTGCCTCTTCAGCAGAACAGTCCATGCGCAGTCATGGGAATCTTTTCCCACCCTCATTTCCTTTGTCCCCCTTATAAGAGGGCTGCCCCTTTTAGTTCCATGCAGGTCTTAAGGAGAAGGGCAGGTGCATTTCCCTACCTAATTCCTCCTTGGTTGCAAAGATCATAGGGCAGCCTCTGCTAAGGATAAAATACTCTTAGTCTCCTGTGCCAACCGGCCAAAGCACTTGGGTGAGATGGAATAGTTTGACCGACCCAGGCAGGGTCAGGCTCTTTCAAACCCAGCCACGAACTCCACGGCCTCCTTGTGCAAACCTTTAGACAAAGAGAGCAGCTAAAGCCTTTTTATTTGTGCGATACGACAGCTAAACGGTCTGGGCTCACAATAAATAAGGACGCAAAAGCAGAAAGCCTGGGGGAGCATTCCTGGGCTCCTCTTACTCTGAGGTCATGGCTGTGATCACGGCCCGGGTGAAGTCATGGGAGGTGGCATAACCGCCCATGTCTGGTGTCCGCACCTGCAAAGGAGAGAAGGGAAGGGTCACTGCACCACTTCTGCAGAATTCAAGAGGGAGCATGATAAATGGCAAAGTGTGTGTAAACAAAGGACCGAGGGGGGGGGGGTACTAGCCCTGCAGCTGGTGGGCTTCTTTAGGGTCTCAGGAGCTGCCTCAGGCCAGTACTGGCCTCTTTTCTCTCTCCCCCGGCAATTGATTAAATTGCATGCCAATTGTGTTCTTGGTTCCTTATGAAGTTTGGACATAGTTGCGCATGGGGGCTCCCACCACAAAGAACTTAGTGTTATGATGTAATGGAAAGAAGAGACAAAACTAAAGCCATGCATGAGAGACGAATGGGGGCAGGAGGGAGGAGGGACAGAGGCTCCCACTGTTGAATGCGGAAGAGGAACCATTTTGTTGTAGCTGGACGAAGACAGCTCAGCACCCCTTCCCCACTGAACCCTAAAAGGGGGCTGGGGGCCACAATCCCCTCCTCTGCCACCAGCCACTAGCATTTGGCGGAAGCAAGGAGCCCATAGAAAAGCCTCTGAAGGCTGTGGATTTCATCACTTGTGGAAACAAAATCCCTGAACTGTGGAAGACTGCTTTAAAGACCACAAACCTATGCCACACCCCAAATCGCCTCAAAGCATATGGTTTTCCTATTTTGCTGCTACTCCATGCTGGACTATCTTTGTTGCCTGATCTCCTCTGCATAAGAAGTTAACCATTTTGACACAAAATACATCATCTGAGGCTTACATATAGCAAACCACACTTGCCATTTCGTGCCCACTCACCTAATGGAGAGCCAGGGGGGTCCTTTTCAGGGTCTTCGCGGTCTGCTCTTTTCGCCATCCTAAGCGGATGTCCTCAGCAAACTTCACCTCTTGACTCCAAGTCAGTCACAAACACACAACACACAAAGCAGCCCCAGTGTGGCTCCCTGGAGCGGCCTCCCCTTTCTCCTCCTTGGGCCACAAGAACTGGCCATTGCCCCCTTTCTGATTCCTTGCCCCCCATCAGTTGCCAGGGAGCAGATTGAGGTCAAGGGATTTTTGTCCCTAGTACCTAATGCCTATCTATGGGCCACATCATACTTGCCGACACCCTTAAATAAGTCCCAAAGCCATGGGCAATAATTCTTTGACAAAGCTTGTTCTTCTCTGTCTTTAGAACTAAATGTCATTGACCCTAATGGAAGTTTGCATCAGCTCACAGGGCAACCAAGTACATGCCTAATGAGAACTTATTGCTGTTGCCATACTGCACAAATAAAACTGCTTGACCCTACTCAATGCTATAGGATTTGTAGTTTGGTGGAGCAACAGAGCGCTCTTGACAGGGAAAGCTAGATCACAAATCCCAGAATCCCATAGCACTGAGCCATGATAGTTAGTGGTGTCAAGCTGCTTTATTTCTGCAGTGTTCCTGTGCTCATTGGGAGCTGCTACCCATTAAGTTAAAAGGGGAAAGGGCTAGCATAATGTAACGCAGCAACATTAAGAGCATAGATTGGTAGCCTAAACTAGCAATGGTCAGTATTCACTCAGCTACTTTCTCTGGGATAATCATCTCTCGACCAAATAGGACTTTTTTAAAAGAAGTCTTCAGGTGGATGCCATTGAAGCCAATATGCTTTCTATTTTTAATCACTGGTCAAGTCCTGGAGGGCAGCCATCTCTTCTGACTTGGTTTTATGGACCCCCTGAAAAATGACTTCTAGCAAAGGTATATACCAACTGACTTTATACCCCCTTCACCCCACTCCATGACACTCGAGGCGTATCGCAGGCAACTCTGCTGCAGGCAAAAACCATCCCTTTCCACTTTTAACCTCCAACCCTTGCCTCTCTCCTGTTTCCTAATGACAGGTTTGATAGTGCCATGCTGAAGTGCATGCCATCATTGCCTTCTCTGGGAGCCCATGAATGGCTGCAGCGTGAGCACAGGGGGCGAGATCCATGCTGGGTCCAGCCAAGACTGACCCCCAGGGTGGTCACAATCAATGGCCCAAGGGGAGCAAGCGAGAGAAGCCAAGGTGGACAGATGGGCGGTTTGCTCTTGGTCTGTCTGGGAGGAGATGGTGGTGGTGAAACATCACAGGCAGGAAGACCATGGTGTGTGAAATGGGCCTGAAGAGCAGCTGGGACGCAGGGATGCTGAAAGCAATGGGGTCACTCAGGAACCAGACAGAGGTCAGCAAGGGACTGCTCACAACTGTGAAGGGGATAGAGAGTGAGCTAAGGGGGGGGGACACAGAATAGGGGGTGAAGACCACACACCCCAGAAAACCTCCTAGATCCCAGAGCATGACAACACACAGACTCACAAACAATCCTTTCTGCAGCCAGATGTTGGAGGACATGGCTGTGAATGAACTTCAAGCCCTATTGAATGCAGGAAGGTCTCCTGCCACCCAAGCAGAGCATGGAGGAGCTTATGAATGAGCCTCCTAATGGCGTTGGGATTGTGGTTCCTATCATTCCTTACCGCTGGTGGGAGCTGCAGTCCAACCCCAGGCCCTGCTGTAGAAGGATCAGAAGCAGAACAGTGGCATGAAGGCTCTTCTCTCCCTTAATGCTGAAGTGACCCTCTGGCCTCCGTGAAAACAGGCTGGACCCTGCAGCTAGACTCCCACCATCAAAGCCAGACAGCTGGGGGGGGGGGATGCAGGCCAAGCCAGCAGAGGAATGTCCCTGAGCTGTAAGAGGCCACCCCACCTGGGCCCACTTTTGCAGGCTCCCAATTGATGCAGGTGTTGAAGGGGAGGCTCTGCCCAGCAGTACTGGTTGATAGTGGATGCTTCTGGTGGCCCAGCTGTAACAGGAAGCATGGGGCGGGTGTGTTGGTGTGGATACTCCTGAGCTTTGTACTGAGCCTGGCACACTGGTACAGAGCCAGGTCAGGCTAGACTGCTGGGTGCCAGAGGAGGAAACATTATGGGGACCACATGCAGCAACAGCCAGCCCCCCACAAGTGCGAAGGCTGAGGGGGCCTTCCACTACTGTTGAACCTGTTCAAGCAAAAGTCGATTTGGTAGGAAAAAAGCATCACAGGGGATATGACTTCCCTTTGCATGGAGGGCCAAGTCTCTTCTTTGTGCTCCAGAATAGAAAGAGCAGCAGAACCAGGGAGACGCAGCACCAGAAAGGAGCAGGTTGGTGTGGAAAATCCTTTCACGTTTATTCACTATTCACATGGAGTGTGACTGTAGAGGTTTGCATTTCTTGCCCACAGAGCGGACTTCTCCCTCCCTTATTAGATACAACCTAGTAAGCTCTTGGATTCCTGAAGTCTACCCTTGTTCACGCAGCAAGCGAAATTACACAATTGAGTCATCTGCTCTCTGCTGGTCAATGTGCCTCAAGCAGACCCTCCCAAATGCACCCTGATGTGCCTTTACACCAGACTGCCTCTGCCTATCATGACACAGGAGCTGCTGAACAGGATCACGACTGCTACAAAAACACTTCTTGACCTGCCATGATTCCCTAAAATCTCCAGGCCAAAGGCTGTCTCCCCCGTCCCAGGAAGCCCCTGGCATTTCCACAAAGGAAGACCCCCCCCCATAGCAGAAGAGAGCCTCCCACAGGCAGTCCAGAGCTCAGCTTTGCCAAGACACGAGAGCCTTGCCAGGCCCAATGCAGCCAGGCTTAGTCCATTGCCTCCCCTGCAGGCCTCTCTGGGTGAGCCTCACATTCCCCTTCAGGGTGGAGGAGACCAGGGACCAAGAGGCTGCTGAAGCCATGATGTCCACCAGAAAGGCATGAAATGGGGGAGTAGGGCAGGGAGATGGAGGGTGGGGGAAGATCCTGTAGAAAGTGCATGCTGGAAAACTGTGGGGGCAGCCTGAAGCCTAGATGCCATAGTGGGGGTACAGGTGGTCAATCACGGACTTGACGAAGTCAGAGGTGGTAGAGTAACCGCCCATGTCCTGTGTCCGCACCTATAATCCAACAGAGGAGAAAAGGGGCCTCTGAGCAGAAGGGCCAGAGGAACAAAATGGCAGAGAGGGAGAGGAGGGCAACAGGCCAGAGAGAGCCCTAGGCAAGCAGCTGAACCCACAGAGACAGAGATGCAGGAAACTCACAACTATCATCTGCAAAAGTAGCCATAGAGACTGGAGAGAGGGGCAGCCTGGTTGCATCCCCCAGCAGAAGAAAGCTGGCCACAGCGGACCCTCTGCTGGGTGCAGGGGAGTCCATCTTCACTGGCATGGAGCTCTCCCTCTGCCCCAACCTCCTCCCCCCAATTGGGTGATCTTGCCAGGGGAGGATGAAGAAGGGGAGGCAACAGGAGGAGGAATGGAGCAGAAGCTGGTGCGGAGCAAGAGGAAGGAGAGGCAGTTCAAACGGCTCACCTTGCCAACTTTGATCACCTTCCTCACCGCGTCGGCGATCATGGACGAGTGATATTCCAGGCTGGGTGGGAGAAGAGCAGAGAAGGAGTCTTATAAGGTGAGGCTGAACAGGGCTGGTGCTTCACCCTCACAACAACCCTGCCAGGCAGTGTGCTTGGCCAAGGCCTCCTAGGAAGCAGTTCCAGGGCTCCCCCAGCACCCAATATCCCTTCCTGCCCTGCAATTTTAATGCCACTCATCATGGTAACAACCAAGGCTGCCGGGCACATAGAACCTACTTGAGATGTCGCAGCATGTTAGCAGAGGAGAGCAGCATGGCAGTGGGGTTGGCGATGTTCCTCCCCACGGCTTGGGCAAAGGGGTGGCGGGCACCCTAGAAATGGGGAGGCAGAGAGAAGGGTCATCAGGCACCTCTCCCTGAAACCTTCACAAAAGAGAAGGAAGACAAGATGGCTATGCCAGAGGAAAGACCCAGCCTAGACTGGCCTCTCACCATCTCAAAGACGGCGTACTCGGCACTGTAGCTCTCCCCTGGCACCACACCAGCCCCGCCGACCAGGCCGGCCGCCAGGTTGTCAATGATGTTACCGTACAGGTTGGGCATGACCAAGACGTCAAACTGGTAGGGATTCTGCACCAGCTGGAAGGCAAAAAGGAGTAATGAAACCAGGCCAGGCTGAGCCCCCTCTGGCTAAAATCCATCCTGAGGATCCAGAGCGCCTCCTCCAGCAACACTAAAGCAAGTGGCAGGCCAGCTCAAAACAAAACGTTTGGCAGTTTAACTGAGGACAATGTGCCACATCATCTGTATTTGTTGCTTTTTAATAGGTATGCTATTAATTAAAAAAACCCAACTCTATTAGTACAGTCAGCCCTCCACAGACACGGATTTTTTATCCACGGGTTCAAGCATCCATGGCTTGAAAAATAATAAAAAATAAACAAAATATATACAATAAGCATCAAAAATATATAAAAATAAACCTTGATTTGTCATTTTATGTAAGGGTCATCATTACTATCTATTGTATTTAATAACCCTTGAGCATCCACGGATTTTGGTATCCATGGGGGTCCTGGAAACAAACCCCAGATGATAACAAGGACCCACTGTAGTTCCATTTTAATTTAACTCTTCTGTTTTAGTGACAGCTAGTGTGCCACAGTGGTTTGAGCAATGGACTGTGCCTATGGAAACCAGGGTTCGATTCCCACCTCGGCCATATAAACCCACTGGAAGACCTTGGGCAAATCACACTCTCTCAGCCTTGGGGGAAGGTGATGGCAAACCTCCTCTGAACAAATCTTGCCAAGAAAGCTCCATGAGAGGTCCACCTTACATTGGAAATGACTTTAATGGGTGGATGCAGGTGGCACAGATAAAAGGAGGAGCATCAGCATCAGCCCCAAATGGAGCCCTTTGGCCTGGCATCCTGCACACTGCTGCCAACCAGACGCCTCAGTGGAGCCCTTATCCCCTGAGACAACACCTAAGCCCAGCTCAACCCTCTTGCTCATCTACTACAGAAACCTATCCTGAGAAGCACCCAGGCTCTGACACTGGTGGGGATATGGGGCCACATAGGGGCGCCCTTCGAGTTCTGTCATGGTATGGCTCAGTGCAGGTGAGATGCCAATCCTAATGCCCAAAGAAGCTGGGAGTGGAGGTAGAGGCTGCCCTGTTTACTGATCTCCCGTCTTTTGCTCTGCATCTGCAAAAAACAGAATAGTGCTGACTGACAATCTGAAATCAGCCTTTCTAAACCTTCACTTCACTTTGCCCTGAAGGAAGAGGCAGAGTCAAGGAAGATTTATTCCAAGTCATCTTGTTATCCAGGGCAATGCCATACGCTGTGTCCGTCCTCCGCCCTGGGCTGTGCCAAAGAGACCTGGCTGACCCAGTGACTGCCCTGCCAAGCTCCTTATCTGCTTTGCTTAAGGAACCTATCTATGGAGGTTTGGGGAAGGAAAGCAGACCTCAGAGCCACAGCTCAGCTCACAGACCTGCATGCAGCAATTGTCAATTATCATGGTATCGAATTTGATCTTGGGGTACAACTCTGAGACCTCCTCACAGCAGCGCAGGAACAGCCCATCACCCAGCTTCCTAAAAGAGAGAGAATACACACCCTCAGTCATGGCCCCATTGAGCAGCTCAGTTGCCTCTCAAAGAATCCTAGAGTTGAAAGAGACCCCCAAGAAGGGCCATCCACTCCAACCCCAATCTGCCATGCAGGAAATCATAATCAAGCATTCCCATTGAGAGATGGCCATCCAGCCTCTGGTTAAAGACCTCCAAAGAAGGAAACTCCACCACTCTGGCTCTGCTTTGACTTGAACCACCTTTTGGCTGCCTCACCTGGGTGAGGGTAGGATTTGTTGCATCTCCATTGCATCTTCCATGCTATGAAATTCAGGATTTGTAGTTTTGGGAGATATTTAGCCTTCCCCGTCAGAGAGCTCTGGTGCCACAAAACACCCTACAAATCCAAGGATTCCATGGTGTGGAGTGGTATCAAACTACATTATTTTTGCAGTGCAAATGCAGCCAAAGATACCCAATTCATCTCAGGATATGCAATGTAAATGCTGCCTCCTATTAAACTAAAACGGCTTCAGGTGGACCTGCCAACAAGGCCTTCAGTCCTTGCTGCCCTTCTCCTGCCCCAACACGCATTGGCTGAAGATACACAATTCCTCCTTTCCCACCTTACAAAAGAGGGAATAGGGCCCATTACAGACGGGCACCCCAGCATGGACTCAGTCGGTGCTAGGGTTAGAAAGGGGTGTCTCTTCCAGACGCCCCTATCCCTAGCACGAACTGAGTCCGTACGAAATGGCGGCGGCCATTCCACACGGCCGCTGCCATGTTGACGTAGCGGACGCACTGCATCCGTATGTTGTGCCCCGGAAATGACGCCGCGAGTGTGCACTTCAGCACTTGCGGCATCTCTTCTGGGTTGCAGGAAGGAGCGCGATTTTCGTGCTCCTTCTGTGCAGCGTCCGGGAACCGCACCGTTTGGCTGCTGCGGTTCCCAGACGCTGCAACCGGTGGCGGCAGCAGACCACCACTTTTCGGCAGTCTGTAACCCACCTAGGAAACAGCTGTCTAAATTCTGCACATCAAGGAAGCCAAATGAGATACACATTAATGTGGAACTATTTCACTCAGGTGAGTATCAGACACTGGCATTGGAGTCATATACTATGGGGAGGGGGATAACCGAGAGACATTTATGGGGAGGGCCCCCTTCTGCTGCCATGCACAGACCCCCACTGCCTGGGCTCCTCTCCCTGTGCTCCAGTAGCAGGCACTTTAACTTCAAAGTGAACATTTTCCTGTTTTCCCCACTAAATACGACTGGGCCTCAGCCTTCTTCATGAGGCAGGCATTACAAGCTAAGGCTTCAGGCTCAGAATCCCAGCAACCAGAGAACCAAGGAAGGTGACTTGCATTCAAACCAACCAGAGTTCCAAAAAACCCCTAGCAGCCAGTGAGAGAAAAGACTGGCAAGGCTCTGTACAGGGGCCAGCCAAATGAACTGGAGTGCTGCCTTTCCCCGTCCCCCCACCATCCACTCCCCAGTTCCCCCACTCACATGATATTGGCTTTGTGCACAGCCGTGACCTTGGAGCGCCCCTTCTTGGTGGCAAAATCAAAGGCAAACTTGGCGATACGCTGAGATTTGGCCCGAGTGATGATCTTCATACACTCAATGACCCCCTTTGCACTCTGGTCAGGGGAAGAAGAGGAAGCCACATAAACAGGACCCCCGCAGCAAGCTGGATTCTGTCCCCCGCAACATCTGACTCTCTAGGCCCACTGCGCTGCTCAGCACACATCAAAACGGCAACTGACGGGAAGGAGACGCCAAGCCCCACAAACACCACTGATGGACCAGTGCTGCTTGGCTCCTCCTGTCTCTGAACTTGCTGTCTTGGAACCCATGCTGGAGAGTTTTCTTACTTTCCTCTTCCCTCCACAACCTTTCTTCCTTTTATCTCATTCCCTTTTTAGATTCTAAGCCTGCAAGAATGGGACCGTCTGGCTAATAACTGAGCATACATAAGCCGTTCTTGGGAGTTGCTTTAGGTAAAGATTTAATGGGAGTGAAACAGATCTGGTCCCCTTCACCCCCAAGTAGGAAACAGTGCCCCCAGATCTCCCCCAAAACTGTGTATGTCTATATGGAGTCCAGGAAACTTTGTGGGACCAGTGGGAAGCTTCAGTAGAGGAATCCAGGGATCTAGTGCAGCCTGTGGCCCACACTCTGGTGTAGACTCACATCCTCCCTCCTTTCCCCAAGCCTCAAAATGTTTCTTAGCAATGTCCTTCTGACGCATGCAATGGTTCATGCCCCCAACCCAACATCCTGACTACCGAAACCTAAGGCAAGGCCATTCCCAAAGTGTGGGACAGTCCCTCCTAAACCCACCCAAACAAGGACAGGTGGCACAGCAAAGAAGTCAGCCCAGTGCCCACCTCATGCTCCAGGGAGCTGTACTCCCCCTCAGTCTGCTCCCGGATTATCACCAGGTCCAGGTTGTTGTGCCGCGTTTTGTAGCCAGGTAGGCTGTTCACATGGACTACATTGGCAAAGAGGTCCAGCTTGCGCCTGCAAGGATGAGTTGAAGTTAAACTTATGGTCTTCCCAGAAGACCTTCCTTCACCCACAAACTGTGCCCCTGCTGAGGCTTCTGACTGTGGCTTCAACACCCAGCCCTCCATGGTGGCAGTGTCTGCTCAGTCTGCTTCAAGCACACACCTCTCTCCAACCTCAAAAAACCCTCCCAATTTAAGTGTTTCCTTCGCCTGTGTCTAGTATTACTTTGAGTCCAGGGGAAAATGATGTTTTCGATGTATTGGCATCACTGTGACTCTTTAGAAAGAGGCACTGCCAACTAACTATCAGTGATGTAAGGCAGATAATGCTTCCTCGTGGAATACAATGAAAGTATTTTGGTGGCTACTCCATTAAGGTTAGATCTACTACCACATACTCATTTTGTATAAAGAATAAATCTTTGCCATTAATAGGCCCACATGTTCTTTAAATATTACATTCTGGTAACATAGGCTTTAACTTTGTTGTAAAAAGACATACTCTCCATAGACAAAGAGAGAAACATTCAGCATCTATCATTCAATGCGGAGAAGCTCTTACTGGTTTAATGATTGTTTTATGGACACCAACCTCAAGAAAATGTATGTTTAGAAATATGGTGCGCACGCATCGACATATATGCCTGGCCCTTGTTCATATACTAAGTATTTCTTCCTCTCCCTTATTAATTTTTCTTCTTCTTTGTTTCCCTCTTTTCCAATTCTGATTCTTTTCTTTATAATCATACATTTTAGAAACCCAACATACAATTAAGAAGAAGCATCTAGAAGACTGCAGCACCCAGCAGAGGTGCCTGGGCAGCCCCTTGGAGGCTAAGCCAACCTGGTCTCTCTAACATGGAGTTGGCTGCACTTGACGCCAAACTGCCCTTACAAATTAAGAATGAAACCTACCTGAGCCTCATGTCGTAGGAGGCCAATTCCCCTTTGTACTCCATGGGAGTGTGGATCTTTCCTGCAAGGACATGAGAGGGCCCCCCATGAGATGTGTGACAGAATGGTTCCATGTCTTATGAGGAGGGGTCAAAAGAGAACCAGATCATAGAAACCTGCCTGCCAGAGAAGCCTCTGACCAGCAAAATCTGAGCTCCTTCCCTAGAAATGTGTCTCAGGGTTCTAGGGTGGGCAGGGAACCAAGGTGAGGGAGCTCCCCTGTTACCCAAAATGTTCCCCTCAGCCCTGCTGCCCCCAGCAATACCTATGATAGCCACTTTGCTCTTCTTCATGGAGTCAAGGACATTGTCCAGGATCTCTTCCGAAGCCATATTCTGCACCTCGCTCAGGTGGTGTTCATCGAACTGCACAGGGACTCCGGCAACCTGCAGAGAACCCAGTTAATGGCATGGGATCCGGCTTGGCTAGCTGAGCCAGAAGGCAATCCCCTCTCCTCTGTTTGCAAGAGGGGCCCAGTGTGGGGAGCTAAGCCCGGCTGGGGACAAACCCATAAGGAGGAGGACTGAGCATAATGAGACCCACTTGGCTCTTGGAGGAATCCCACATGGTCAGTTTTCTCTGAAAAAAGCCAAGCTCTCTCTCTCTGTGTGTGTGTGTGTGTGTGTGTGTGTGTGTAAGTGAGTGAGTGAGTGAGAGAGATCTCCAGCTGGGCTTTGGGTTCAGATCTAACCCACACTGGATTGTCCTTCTGGCCAAATGGCCAATCCCCATTTGATCTGACCAAGTCCCAGGTCATGCAAAAGCGCCTCAGGATGGATCAGAAAGGTTTTATTCTCCAAATTAGCAACATGCATTTTAACCAAGAAATACTTCTATGGTATTTTTCAAGGACTGTTAAAAGAAAAAGGAGGACAAGACATGTGCATCAATAATTATATGCAAGGCACAGGACAAAAATGAGAACAATATATGCACATTGTATCTCACATGTAAATTTATTATGCCCATCATTAAGAAACAATATCTTGAACTGATTAAGTTACATGCCATAGCAGTTGAAGTGGTATCATAGCGCTACAATTGTGTAGTGTGAAAGGAGCTCTCCACTTTGATGTGGCAGCTAACCAGCCCAAGGCGATTTTAGGCTGCATCAATAGAAGTACAGTTGTCCCTCCATTTTTGCTAGGTTTAGGGGAACATGACCCCCGTGAATATGGAAAAACCGCAAATAACAAAAACACTGTTTTGACCTGAGAGGACACCTCTCTAGGAATCTCTAGGTCCTCCAGGGCAACTCTGTGGTCAATGTCCAATATACACTGACCATAGAATGGCACTGGAGTAGCTACAAATGGTCTTTCAGTGCAACTTTTAGTTAAAGTTGACCACAGAGTTGCACTGGAGGACCTAGACAGTCCTAGAGAGAACATATCAATGAAATCCGTGAATAATCAAGTCTGCAAATATCAAAGCCGCAAATATGGAGGGATGACTGTATAGTGTCTAGATCAAGGGAAGTCATAGTGCCACTCTATTCTGCTTTGGTCAGGCCTCACCTGGGTCCAGTTCTGGGCACAACAATTTAAAAAGGATGCGGAGAAAAAAACCGTGTTCAAAGGCGGGCAACTAAAATGATGAAAGCTCTGGAAACCATGAAGCCCTATGAGGAAAGACTTAGGGAGCTGGGAATGTTTAGCCTGGAGAAGAGAAGGTTAAGAGGTGATATGATAGCCCTGTTTAAATACTTGAAGGGTGCCATATTGAGGAGGGAGCAAGCTGGTTTTCTGCTGCTCCAGAGACTAGAACCATGAAAAATGGATGCAAGCTGCAGGAAAAGAGATTCCAGCTGAACATTAGGAGGAACTTCCTGAGAGTAAGGGCTGTTCGACAGAGGAACAGACTCCTTCCTCGGAGTGCAGTGGAGTCTCCTTCCTTGGAGGTCTTTAAACAGAGGCTGGGTGGCCATCTGTCAATGGGGATGCTTTGATTGAGACTTCCTGCATGTCAGAATGGGGTTGGACTGGATGGTCCTTCCTGGGGTCTCTTCCAACTCTATGATTCTACATTCTCACTTTGTTTTCCAGCACCTCCTGCTTTTTCCTCCTTCATCTCAGCACCAAGACCAGGAACCTGCTCTCCTCCTAGTCTCCTCCGCCGACACACCATGCGCCACCCTCAGAAGCCAGAAGCAGAAGCACTCACCTTGAAGATTTCCTTGACTGAATGCATGAGCTCCGGACCCACTCCGTCCCCAGGGATCATGGTAACTGGGAATGTCCCCTCTTCTGTCTTTGGGCTCTCCGCCTGGAACAGAACACAGCATCGCCCCTAGCACCCTTGACAACAGCAAAGCCAGCCCCAGTGCTCTACCTAAAAAGGTTAAGCCAGGGAAACAGTGGATAGGCATTACGAAATGAGAAGTGCATGAAGGGAATAGGTTGGAAAGAGAGGGTGCAACCGCCTCAGGGGTCCCTTCCAGTCCCTTTCAAACTTCCAGGCAAACAGCAAACGCTGCTTCAGGCCCCTTGTCCATCTCACCCATCAGAGTCTACTGTATATACTGTACTAATCTGTAAGTCTAGGAATTTTAGTCAAAGAATTGACCCCAAAACCCTGGATCGACTTATCCACAGGTCAATGTAAATACCGTAACACTTATAAAAACAAGAAGAATGCCCCGGTGAACGGCAAGAGCATAATCTGTCTGAGTCTCTTCTGTTTTCTTACCCATCCAACCTTTAGTATGGAGATAAACAGTTATGCTTTGACTGAGAGTTCCTGCATGGCAGGATGGGCTTGGACTGGATCAGGGCCTTTGTGGTCTCTTCCAACCCTATGATTCTATGTCTGCTGGAATTTTGTAAGTTCTTTGGCATTGCTTTCCTTTGCTTCACCCTTTTGATATTTTGTTACATGCCCCAACACTTATCCACAGGTCATATCAAAATCTACCCTTGACTTATCCATTGGTCATATCAAAATCTATCATCTTGGCCCCAGAACCTGCCCTCGACTCATACATGAGTATATATAGCCCTCTGAGTGGCAGCAGGAGCTGCCCAGCATCCGAAGCAGAGCGGGGCCTTCCCTGTCCCCAGCTGCCTCTCTCTATGAGTCTATGATGCCTTGGAAAGGAGAAGCCAGTTACGAAGCCAAAGATATTCCACAACCAAAACCAGCCCAGTGAGCTGCGGTCCCCCCTTTTCCAGACCATATTTTGCTGATGAAGACCTTATTTGAGTTGAGATGTCTTTCTTTATGAACCATCAACAGATCAGACATGAGTTGAGATGGCTTTGTCTTTTACTCAAGAGCTTACAAGAAGAATGCTGCCTTTCCTCACCTTCAGACTATGAGCACAGACTGACTTTGCTTTAAATCTCTTTCCACGGACAGAGAGAAGCTCAAGAGCACTTGAAGGATTGCAGATATGAGAGTTATCCTTGCCAAGAGCCTTCGCTGTCCCCATTTTGTTCAGGTGGGAGAGAGGCTTTTCTGATCAAGTTCTCTTTGTCAGTTATGGCCACTTCAGCAATATCAGGAACAAATGAAACAAAGGGGCCTGAGAAGACGAAGGCTTTCATGGCCGGCATCTATAGATTTGTGTGGGTTTTTCAGGCTCTGTGGCCATGTTCTAGAAGGATTGACTCCTTTCTCTGAAGATGGCAGCCAGAGATGCTGGTGAAGAAATGTCAGGAGTAAACTCTTCTGGAACATGACCCCAGAGCCCCAAAACCCCACAGACGTCTACAGAAAAGGGGCATTTGGGGAGAGGAGCACTTCCATGCTTCTGGCCCTGAAGGTGGGAGCTGCAGGGATGCCTTACCTGGGCTTGCTTCTGCAGAACAGCAGCCGAAGTGCCAAGGTTCCTCCATGCTCCGCAACTCCGGGGCTGGAGGAGACCCTGCAAGTGAAGAGAGGGGGGTCTTAGGATCCATTTGCAGCCAGAAGGAAAACATGGCTGGCACTTCCCTTCCTTCTGCCAGTGTCCCAAAGCAGCTGAGCAGAGGCCTGGAAGAGGGCACCCAGGAGGCAGCAGCCCTTCCCTCCTTTTTGCTCCCCGAACCCACAGAACTAAGGAGGTTACGCTTGGCTTCTCAGGGCTAATCCAGGCAGTTTCTGAAGCCCAGTTTAGGCCCATCAGTGAGAAACCCTCATGGCTTCTTGTGGCAGCAGCTAGTCCTAAGGGTTCACCGAATGCTAACAGGCTTTGGGCTGAAAGGGGCTGCGAAGGCCAGCCCAGAAACTGTCCCTGATTGCCAACTGCAGGAGGAGAGCTCTCTCAGGCCTATTCCCTTCCATGGCCCCACATTGTCCTATCAAGGCCTAAAGCCAGGCAGCGTTGTATAGCTCTCTCTCCAGCTGTTTGACAGAAGAAGATGCTGCCTCAATGGAGGTTGATGGAGTCTCCTTCCTTGGAGGCTGGATGGGGCAGAAGGAGGAGGGCCTTGCACTGGATCGGGGCCCTTCTGGGGTCTCCTCCGGCTCTAGGATTCTCTGACCTCTCTCTCTCTCTCTCTCTTTTGGGGGAGCTGCTGGGTCCCTCCATCTCCCCCAGGAAATAAGGGAATGAAGGCTTTGGAGCAGCGTGTCTTGCTTTCAGTCAGGCCTCTGGCAAGGTTCCCATGAGATTGTTGTTGCGAAGGAGCCGGTAAAACGGGGCTCTTGGGTGGGTTTGCAATTGGGAGACCCCCAAAAGGTGGGAGGTCTGGAAGCCCTGCAGCTTCTGAGGAGAGACTGGGGGCGATGCTGAGAAGAGAAGAAGGCTAGGAGTGGGAGGACGAATCCCCCTTTAAGCCTTTGAGGACGAAGGCAGGAGACAACGGAGCCAAGGAGCCAAGCTCCAGGGAAAGAGGTTCCACTCAGCATCGGAGGAGCCTCCTGAGAGCGAGACGCTGTTCCCCGGAGGCTGCCTTTAAGCAGCGGCTGGAGGGCCCTCTCTCTCAGGGATAGAAGGAGGGCCTTGGGCCTCTTATCCCAGCATCACTCGGACTGATCGGCCTCCAGCTCAAGCGCCATAATCATGGCACCATTGACTGGCAGCCTGGCGCCGTGGCCCTTCCTGGCTCTCCTCCGGCGGCGGCGGCGGCGGCGCGGATGCCGCTAAAAGCCCTCCCTCTGGGCAGAGGACGAGGACGGACGGGAGGAGAAGGAAGGCCTGGCCCCCTTCCGTCCCCAGAGAGGCCCAGGCCCCGCGCCCTCCCCTCCCTCACCGCAGCCGCCGCCCGGACGCTCCTCAGAGCCGCCATCTTGCGACCCCAGAAGGCCTCGCGCCAAGGACTCCTGAGGCCACGCCCCTCGCCGGCAGGGAAGGCGGAAAGAGCCGGAACCATAGAGAGGCAGCGGCTGGAGTGTCGGAGAGGCGAGGCGGCGCCTAGAGCGCCCCCCTCTGGACAAAGGTGGCCTGCACTGCAGGGCTCCCAGGAGGAAACAGGACAGGAAATGATAGCAAATAACAATAATAATTGATAATGATGATGTATTATATACAGTCATACTTTATATTTGGCTTGGCTGTGCCTGCGCTCTCCGGGTCGCCTTGCCTTTGGCCCTTTGCTTCAGTTGCCTCCCCAGTATTGTTATAAGTACTGTAGTAATCATAGTATAATGTGTTATTGTTATTATATATAATAACATATGACTGTATTATATAATAATAATAATAATAATAATAGCAAGTCTTTGTGTCGATTGGGGTTTGTGCCTCCTCCTCCTCCTCCTCCTCCATCGTGGGCTTTCTTGACCAGATTCCTCCAGAGGAGGCTGGCCATGGCCTTCCTCTGAGGCTGAGAGAGTGTGGCTTCTTGCCAAGGCCTCCCAATGGGTTTCCATGGCTGAGCAGGGATTCGAACCCTGGGCCCCAGAGTCCAGCACTCCAATCACTGCGCTGCGCTGGCTCTCAGAACAATAACAATAACGATAATAATAGTAAGCTTTTAATTGTAATGTACTTTTTAGACGGTAAGCCTAAGATGGGTCCCAATCTTAGGAGGAAAGCGGGATACAAACAAATAAATAAATAAATAAATAAATTATCATCATCATCATCCTCCTCCTCCTCCTGCTTTACAGTCCAAGAAGCACAGTACAGTTAACAAAGGTACAAATTTGGCATTAATGATAAAACAGTCCTGCCTTGCGGAGAAGAGGTTTGAGTGGCAGTCACTGGAGAGCAGGGTTCGAATCCCCTTTCTTTGCCCAGCCATAGGAATACAATGGGCAATCTTGGCAAGGCACACTCTCTCAGTATCAGAAACCCCCTGCATTCCTTTGGGGTTTCTGTCATGAGGGTTATGTGTTTAGAGTTTTGTTTAGATGTTATTAGAATAAGTTTATAATGGGTCTGATATATATTGGTTTGTTAGAATGTACTAGAAGGGGATAGATTGATGGTTAGCTTCTGCGCTTGCTTCTTAGGATTGGAATGTCACAATGTGAGGGAGTTACCCAGCCAGGCAGAGACTGTTCCTGAGTTGGGAGGGGGAGTTAAACCTAAAGAGATGTTGCTATTGCTTATAGGATGTTATGGTAATATGTTCATGATACTTATATATCTTGCTGTTATATTTTCAATGCTGCCATGTATGTTGGATTGTGGGATGATGGGATATATAACCCTGCTTAAATATACTCATAGGCTGTTAAGGTTCATTATTACTTAGTCTAGTGGTGAAGGATGTTTGTGCTTCAAGGCCACAGGTGCAAGGAGGAGATAACGCCTTGTGAGAACTTAACTGTTTTGAGAGTCTGCCAGAGATCCCGGACTGGAGGACATTCCATCCTTGGGGAGGAGGAGATTCCTCACTGCGCGGGAAAGACTGATCCAGTCAATTCACTGTATGGCTTTATGGGGGTGGGACTCTATATCCCATCTGTAACTAGGCATCTTCATTCCTGACAAAGACGTCACTTCTCTTGTATGTGCACTATTTTCAATAAAGTGGGTACTTTTACAGCCCAGACTCTTCTTGGAAAAGGAGACTCCAAGCGGGAGCCTGACACTCAGCCTCAGAGGAAGGCAATCAGTTGTATCTCTTTGCATTTTAGGATCTCCTCTAGCTCCCTCATAGCTGCCCTTCCCATTGATCTTCTCTATCAATGTTGGATCCCAAGGATGGGAATTATTTTGCTATTTCTATTTCTTTCTTGTCTAATTCAAATTTGTGAAGGTTCTCTGGGGTCATTATTTCCTGCTCTTTATGTTCAATAGTAGTCCTGCCTTTCATAGAAACATAGAGTTGGAAGAGACCCCAAGAAGGGCCCTGATCCAGTCCAACCCCTTTCTTCTGCCATGCAGGAACTCTCCATCAAAGCACCCCTGACAAATGGCCATCCAGCCTCTGTTTAAAGACCTCCAAGGAAGGAGACTCCATTACAATCTCCGAGGAAGGAGTTTGTTCTGTCAAACAACCTTTACTCTCAGGAAGGTCCTCCTAAAGTTGAGCTAGAATCTCTTTTCCTGGAGCTTGCATCCATTGCTCCATTGTGTCCTATTCTTCGGAGGAGCAGAAAACAAGCTTCCTCCCTCCTCAGTATGACATCCCTTCAGGGCTCTCATATCCCCTCTTCACCTTCTCTTCTCCAGGCTAAACATCCCCAGATCCCTCAGTCCTTCCTCATAGGGCTTCATGGTTTCCAGAGCCTTCACCATTTTAGTCTCCCTCCTTTGGACCCATGGCTCCAGTTTCTCAGTGTCCCTTTTGGATTGTGGTGCCCAGAACTGGACACAGTTGTTCCTTGACCTTCCTTAGTCGTTGCTCCAGGTCTTTGAGGTTTTCTGCTAGTATTATGGTGTCTGCTTATCTCAGTTTGTTGACATTCCTTTCTCCTATTTCCACTCCTCCTTCTATGCTTTTTGTGCAATATGTTCTGCATACAAGTTGAACAGATAAGGTGAAAGGATGCAGCCTTGTCTGAAACCTTTTCCAATTGGGAACCATTCTGTTTATCTGTATTCTGTCCTGAGAGCAGCCTCTTGTCCTGAGTACAGATTCCTCATTAGGTCTATTAGATGTCTTGGCACTCCCATTTCTCTTTAAGGGCCTTCCATAGCCTTTTGTGATCTATGAAGCACATGCTGATTTTCTTTTGCAATTCCTTGGTGCGCTCCATTAGCCATCAAATGTTTGCAATGTGGTCCATGTCGATGGCAAACATTGGTTTACCATGTTGCTTTCTGCACAGTGTCTGCTATAGGTTAGCCCTGGTGCCACTGCCGTTGTCTCTGAGAGATGCTCCACCAGTGTCACCCTCCAGTATTACTGGTGTCCAGCAGCAGCTTGGCACATTGAGTCTGGCTCCTTGGCAAAAGCCTTTCTGACATGGGAGATCCTGTTGGTCATGATGCCAATGTCAGCATAGCCCCTGCCTCACATGCACACGCAATCTCACTACTGTGGTCTATAGTGGGAGCTGCTCCTCTATGGCTTTCTGTTGGCAGAGGCAAAGAAGAGACCCCCTGCTCCAAATCTGCCTCCCTCTTCCTTTCCACCAAACCTCTCTGAGGCCCAGGCCAGATCCAGGGCACCCTTCATTCATTAACCCCTTTGCCTGCTCGATCCAGGGCACCCTTCATTCATTAACCCTTCGCCCGCCCCCCAGAACAAAAGCAATTAGCAGCCCTTCCTGCAGGAATGGATGGAGCTGCCCTTGAAGACTTCTGTTAATGGAGAGAAGCCGGTATGTGTGTGAGAGTGAGTTAGCAACAGGGGAGACAAAAGGAAGGTGACCCCCCCCCCACACTCATATAAGAATTTTCATCCTCAATGAAATGTCACTTTAGTCCACAAATGTCTAGCATTGCAGCCACGTAAAACTTCAGTTGAGCATTTGGAAAAAGAATTCCTTTCTTTCAGTGAGTCTGAAAGATGCTAGAGATCTGGCTACTACATCCTGATCCTACAGACTGACAGGGCTATATCTTTGAATTTTACCATTTAGAAAAAGAGTTTAGGCATCCAAAGAAAAGGGCAAAAGGCCAAGCGGCCCAAGCAGGGCAGACACAGCCATGGAAGAAGGCTTTGGGGTTTGGGTGATTTTCAAGGTTTCACTTTCTGCAGTGCTAGAGATTAATGGACTGAAGGAAAATATCATAAGGCAGACTCCTTATTCGGGTGGGGGGCACTGATTTCATCCCCCAAATAGCTACATCTCTATTTGGCAAGCAGAAGCTTTTCATCCAAGGGAAAGGAGGAGAATTGGGTGGCAGGGTGTCCGGCAAGAGAAGCAACTGTGCTGACCCAGAGGAAGAGGACTCGGCCCCAAACAAGGTCCCAGTCCAGGCTGCCCCCCAACGGTCAGCCTGGGACATGCAAAGGCAAGCAGATAGATCGAGAAAGAGTGCTGCCAGCTCTGGAAGTTGTTGCATTTTTTTAATAGGAAGGCAAGGTTTGTTGTTGTGTGTCTTCAAGTTGTTCCCGACTTACGGTGACCCTATCATAGGGTTTTCTTGGCAGTTTTTGTTCGAAGGCCTTTGCCTGCCTCTGAGGCTGAGAGAGTGTGTCTTGCCCAGGGTCAGCCACTGGGTTTCCACGGCCAAGCAGGGATTCAAACCCTGGTCTCTCTTTTGCCCTAGTCCACACTCAAAGGATACACAACCCTGTCTCTCTCTCCGTTCTAGCTTGTGTGTGTGTATGTGCCTTCCTATTGACTTATGGTGGCTCCATGAATTTCGTAGGGTTTTAAAGGCAAGGAATATGCTTGCCAGTTCCTTCCCCTAAAATAGAGCCTACAGTACCAGGCATAGCTTATCCCCAAGTAAATACACTTAGGGTAGATGGCAGGCAGGCTTTGCTATTCCTGGGAAGACTCAGTGCCAGTTGCTGCCTTCCTATTTATTAGTGGCTGGTCATTTGGTACACTTCTGACTGGTAACCCCAGATGAGATTCAGGAGTCTTGGGATTCCAATTTTGCCTGGATCCTTTGGGAAGGAGTTCAGCCCCCCTGGCTTGGATCGAACCCCCTTTTTGCTTCAGTGATGAATTTGGGCCAGACATCCAATCCACATGGGAACAAAAGTCCGCTCACCTCCAGACAGTGCCCCAATTCACCCTTGTTCCAAATGGGATTGCTTTGTTAATGACCTTTATTGTGGGGCATTAGCTTCTAAACACCTTGAGAGTTGACTAATGAATGGATCTCCATTGATTTGACCCTCTCTGAAGCAGAATCCCTCTTCCTAAAGAAGGAACTTCAGTTGGAAAGACATTTGCTCCCTGGGGCTGATGGCATTGATCTGGGCTGATAAACCATTTGTGGCCACTTTTCTCTGAATCCAAACTCTGCTTGCAGGAAAGGCTAATGATATGTAAAAGGGCCCAAATTCTTTGCACCCTGCAGCTCCTGGTCACTTGGCAAGACTTGCAATTAGGGGCTGCACTTACCAGCTCATTGGCACCCAGCCCATCATTATCTGGCACATGAGACAAAACCAATCACAGATAACAAAGAGCCAAAAGAGAAATGTGATGGCTTTTCCTCCTCCTCCTCCTCCTCCTCTGCCTCTTTGGAATACTGGACAAGAGGCTTTTGTCAGGACACAAAGTGGAGAAATAGGGTAGTTTCAAATTGGGATGAAGCAATTTTAGGTATGCAGGTGACACCAGAAAATAACAAGTCTTTGGAAGAGTTTCTGAAGAAACTGCAAAAGCAGGCTGACGGTTGAACATGATAAAAACAGTGACCACAGGTGACTGCCATAATCTTAAAGGAGACAATGGGGACATTGAAAGAGTGAAAGGTTTTGCATACCTTGTCTCAGTCATTCATGTTCACTTTATGCATTCAGCCTGATGGTCATTTCTTACGTAATATGTTTAATAATTTTGTGCATGAAACCAAGTTTCCAAAAGTGTCACTGTCTCAGCCACCTATGAGGAAAACTTTGGATGTTGGAGTATTTGGGATTTTGGAATGCCAGATAATAAGGGAGACTCAGCCTGTATTCACAATCGTTGCAGCTTGCCTCCTTCCTTCCTCCCTCCCTCCCTCCCTCCCTCCCTCTTTTCTTGGCCCCCTCCCCATTGCCTTTAGCCCCCAGGAGAGGGTCCAGCTGTTTGGGGGTCCCAAGAAGAATACAGGGCCCCCACCTGCCTGTGTGTGTCCTCTCCAAACAAAACGGAGATGGACACAGCTTTGCATTTTACACACCCTCAACGCACACAACAACAACCGTGGTTCTTCCTGGGCTCCTTTGATGGGCCTGGGACCAGAGGGGGAGGAAGGGGCTTCTCAGCAAGACCCCCGTCCTGGGACAAACAAATCTGTTTGCCCTCCTTTTCTGCACAGGAGTGTCAGGGGGCAAAGCTTTGGGAAATACGGGTGCCCCAGGTGGGCACAAGCGTTTGAGTGTGTGTTTGGCTTCTCTGGGGAGGGGTCCGGCCTTTGTTTGCACTGGAGCTGCCCGCAGAGACCCCTTTGAACAGGCCAAGCCACTTCACAAGATGGCAGCCAGCCCAAGGCCCACCTCCATGCAGGGAAGCTCTTTAGGGCCACATAATGGCAAGTCTGTTTTACAAGTCCAGCCTTTCATCTCTCCCTCCTTTTTACAAGGGTCTATTTGTACTGGGCCAAAAGAAAGGACACACAGGAGGAGCAATGGCTTCCCCCGTTCGTTCCTTCCTTCCCTCCCTCCAACACTTCCTGGGGCAACACTGAACTGGCCTGGCCTTTCGTTTCTGGGTGGCCACCTTGAACTTTTATGGCCTCCTTCTTGCAAACCAGCAGCCCTAGTGGGTTGCATACTGGCCCACAGAGCTGGCTTTTGACATTAGCTGCTCCACATCCTCCGGAGCAATGAAATGGAGTCAAGAAGGAGCAAGAACCACTTGCTATCTGGGCTAGAAGTGGCCACCCAGGACTGACCCCTTGAAACGCTGCTAGTTGGAGGATGCAGGAATGCAGTCATTTGGAGGCACAGCAAGGGCCATCTAGGCTCTGTCTCCAAAGAAGGAGAATTCACTGCCCTCCAAGGCACTCCATATTCCCCTGATGAAGCACTCTTGCTCTGCCTAATGTTTAAGTGGAATCTCCTTTCTTGTCCTTTGATGCCTTTAGGCAAGAGCTGGCTGGTGATGGTGACTCCCTTTGCCAAAGAAGTGTTAAATCCATCCTGGTGCTATACATGGTGCTGCCCAACCCTGTCCTCAAGTAGGTTCAGCAGCATGGAGGGTTAAACTTCACGCTAACACATGGGGCGGATGCATTCCCCCCACAGTCATGGATGACCCTTCCCAGGAGCTCATGGAGTGGCAGGTATCGTTTAATCAGGACAGGACAAGAAGAAATGTCCATGATTTCTCCTACCCTGCAACCCTAACATTTTACAGCTAGCGGTGCTCATGGCACTGCCTCAGAACCCAAAATGTACCAAGCACCCCCAAATGTGTGGGCATCCTTGCATTAACAGCACTGTGCACAAGCTCTCCCTTTCTTCACAAGCTAGAAGAGGTCACTCCCAGTTCCCTGAAATGGCACCCTCCACTTGTGCTGGACTATAGTGCCCATGTGGGTGGGGATGATGAAGGTTGTTATCCACAGCATGAGGAAGTCACTGAATCGGCTGGTGTTTTGGCAGGTGCCTGGTGCTGCAGAAATGGCCAAGGCTGCTTGGGACACTTTCGCATCCCAAATGGCCCTTAAAGATGATGAAGAGCACAGTTCTTGATCGCAGGGGCGCTTGGGGTGTTCGGTCAAGTAGACGGTCACCTTCTCAGCGATGCCTTGATGCCTCCCTTGCTCTCCGTTGTCCACTCTTCCTCAGACCAGGTCAGACCCAAGGCAAGGGAGGGGGGCTTTGGGGTGGAGGGTGGTCTCTACTGCTTTCTCTTAAAGGGTGGTAGACTCTCCTTCTTTGCAGCTCTTGATTGATTGATTGATTGATTGATTAGTATATTAAATTGACAGAATAAAATATCAGTTTCAGTATGTGTTACATGTCGATGTAGTACAATAATACAATTTTGCAAACAATATTATTAGATAAAAATAAAATTCTTGGAAATGTTATATTAAAATTGAAGAAAAAGAAAGTATGTGCATTGCTTTAGTAGATTAATAATATGATTTTCCGATAGTGCATTAATGTAAGTCGCATAGTTTGATGTTAGATCATAAGGGGAAGGATAGCTGGTGGATAGAGCTATACAATTTGAGAGAATAAGTAGTATAAAATACACATTATTGTATAACGATATAAATTTGAGAATTGAAAACCTCTCTTGTAATGGGGCATTCACCTTATGTAAAATTTAACAAGAATTAAGAACAAGTAATACAACGGAGGGCTATTTCCCTTCATGACCCCCCAACGCACACATTCCCTCCCCCTCCATGGAGACCCAAGTGTGACTTTTCCCAGGTCCTTAGCAGAAGGTGGGCATTTGCAAGAAGGGCCCTTTGAACTAATGGCCATCTGAACCCCATCACAGCTGGCCCTAGGGATTGGCAGGTGGAGGGCAGGCAGGTGGGGCAGAGGCCAAAACCAAGGAGGCGGCTGAAGGGAGGAAGCCCAGGAAAGTCCGTCCGCCATGCCAGGTTTAGTCCAGGGAAATGCCATTCCCTGGTGAAAGGTTCTGTAGGCTAGATACTAGAGCGATAGTTGGAACCTTAGGCTGTGTCTGTATTGCAGAATTAATGCAGCTGGACACTGCTTGACTTGCCATGGCTCAAGGCACTATGGGGTTCTGGGGTATGTAGCTTTGTGGGATCTTTAGCCTTCTTTGTAGCTGCCACAACAGATTTTGTGGGATCTTTAGCTTTTTCTGCAGGAGCCAGTGTGGTGCCGCGGTTTGACTGTCGGACTGCAACTCTGGGGACCACATTTCAAATCCTGTCTCAACCATGTAAACCTGCTGGGTGACCCTGAGCAAGGCACACTCTCTCAACCTCAGAGGATGGAGGTGGCAAACTCTTTCTGGCCAAGAAAACCTTATGATAGGTTCATCTTGTTGTTGTTAACTGCCCTTGAGTCGATCTCGACTCATGGTGACCCTATGGATGAGCCATCTCCAGGCCCCCTTGTCCTCTCCTGCCAAGCTCCTGCAAACTCATATTCGTAATAACGTCCATCCTTCTTGCATGTGGCCTTCCTTTCTTCCTCCTTCCCTCCACTTTCCCTAACATTATTGTCTTTTCAAACAATTAGTTCCTTCTCATGATGGGTCCAAAGTAGGACAGCTGCAGTTTGGTCATCTTGGCTTCTTCCAGGGAGATTTCTGGCTTGATCTGCTCCTGGACCCATTGGTTTGTCCTTTTGGCTGCTGTCCATGGGATCCTCAGCCCTCTTTTCCAGGACATACATAATCTCAAATGAATGGGTTTCCCTCCTATCTTCTCTCTTGACTGTCCAGCTCTTACATCCATCCATGGCAATAGGGAATACAATGCCTTGTGCAATTCTAACTTTTGTGCTCAGTTGTGTATCTTTGCATTTTAGGATCTTCTCTAGTTCTTTCATAGCTGCCCTTCCCATTCTTAATCTTCTGATTTCCTGACTGCAGTCCCCATTTCTGTCAATGTTTGATCCCAGGTATGAGAACTCTCTTACTACTATTTCTATTTCCCAGTTGTCTAGGCTGAATGTGTGTAAGTTCTCTGTGGTCATCATTTTGACCTAAGGTGTGGCGCACAACAACGAGTTTTCATGCTGGCATCTCTTGTCTCTCTTGCACGCATGTGCACGCACGCAATCTCCACTCCTTGACCGAACATTGCAACCCCTTTCCTCCTTGCCCCAGTGGGTCTCCATTAAGACATGTGGGGCTGCTATGCCCTCACTCCCATATAGCCTCCCCCCGAAGTCAATTTCGGGGCACTCCCCGAAGAACCCCTTGTTGTGGCAGGTGTGCCATCCCTTGCTTTGGTCTCCAGCACCTGAAGACATTAGCTCTGCTTGGCTCCTTTCAGGCTGGACTAATCCCGGCCCAGAGACAAAAGGCTGGGAGGAAGGCTTCTGCTTCCCACTCTCCTCCTCCTCCTCCTTGTAGCAGTAATCCAATTGGGCTGCCTCCCTTTCCCACTTTGATGAGGCCAAGGATTATTGCTGGCCAAAGCCATTGTTCCCTCTGGGATGGGCATTTCCTCCTGGTTTAATAGGGGGGATTAGTGGATCCCTACATGCTCCTGGAGCGTAATCCCAAATCACTCCTGTTCCACATACCACTCTCCTCAGGAGGAATGGCATTTGGGGAAGTCAGTTTGTTTTCCAGATGCAGCTCCTGGAGCCTCCTGACCCAGCATGGCTGGGCCGGTGGGGGTCTCGGGCTTTACATTAGCAAAGAAAGCACAAATAGAAAGAAAATGAATTGATTTGAGATGAGGGGCTGGAGAAGAGTGCTGAGGATACTACGAATAGCCAAGAAGACAAACAAATGGGTCCTTGAACAGATCAAGCATGAAATCTCCCTGGAAGCAAAGATGATGAAACTCAGGTTTTCGTACTTTGGACCCATCATGAGAAGGAAGGACTCCTTGGAAAAGACAGTAATGCTGGGGAAGATGGAGGGAAGTAGAAAGAGAGGAAGACCCCAGATGCCAGATGGACAATGGACTCAATGGGCCTGATTCTGCTGGACCCGAGCAGGGCGGCCTTGGAGACAATAATGCTAGGAAAGGTGGATGGCAGTAGAAAGAGAGGAAGACTCCATGCTAGATGGATAGACACAACCACATCAAAGCAGAAGAAGGAGGATGACTTTAGGGACAAGGAGGATGACACAACACAGGAGGCAAACACTTGGGAGGCCTTGACCCACAGGATATCTGTGTTTTTGGAGCTGCACAATCAATCCCAGACCCTTCTTTTGGACAGTGATTCTGGGCTGCAAGAAGAAGAATGGCAGTCATGGGCCCCAGAGAGCACCAGCAGCGTGGCTCTGGAGGGGTCTGGGGTGGAAGGACCCCTTCTGCTGCCAAGAAGAGAGAAAGATAGAGTCATAGAGTTGGAAGAGACCCCAAGAAAGGCCATCCAGTCCAAACCCCATTTTGCCATGCAGGAACTCTCAATCAAAGCACCCCCAAGAGATGGCCATCCAGCCTCTGTTTAAAGACCTCTAAGGAAGGGAGACTCGATTACAATCTCCGAGGAAGAAGTGTGTTCAACTGTCGAACAGCCCTTACTCTCAGGAAGTTCCTCCTAATGTTGAAATGGAATCTCTTTTCCTGGAGCTTGCATCCATTGTTCTGGGTCCTGTTTTCTGGAGCAGCAGAAAACAAGCTTGCTCCATCCTCAAGGTGACATCCCTTCAATATTTAAGCATCACCCCTTAACCTTCTCTTCTCCAGGCTAAACATCCCCAGATCCCTAAGTCATTCTCATAGGGCTTCATGGATTCCGGACTCTTCACCATTTTAGTCACCTTCCTTTGGACACATGGCTCCAGTTTCTCAGCAGCCTTTTTTAATTGTGGTGCCCAGAACTGGACACAGTGTTATTCCAAGTGAGGCCTGACAAAAACAGAATAGAGTGGCACTATTACTTCCCTGATCTAGACACTATACTTTTATTGATGCAGCCTAAAATTGCATTGGCATTTTTAGCTACCGCATCGCACTGTTGACTCATGTTCAACTTGTGGTCTACTTGGACTCCTAGATCCCTTTCATACATATAAGTCTCTCGTTCAGCCAGGTGTCCTCCAGAATCCTATATCTGTGCATTGCATTTTTCTGCCCTAACTGCAGTACCTTACATTTCTCCCTGTTGAAATTCATTTCTCCGTTTTGAGGCTGTAGGTCACTGCCTGCTAAGGAGGAGGAGAGAGGCATCAGTGAAGATGTCAGAGATATTTCTTCCTTTGTTGACCACGGATATAGGACTGAACAGGGTGGCAGGGTTCATCACTCCAAGTGACCCTAATGTCTTCCAACTGACCGAGGCGGGGAGAAATGACCTTCCAGACACAACCTTCAGCATATTGCAAGGGACCAGGATATTCTGGGTGGGAAGCTTTGCAGAGATAGCATGGGAAACAAGGCAAGGAGAATGATCCGGTATGGATGTGCGTAATAAATTCTTCATATTGTTTGCCCTCTGTAAATTGCCTTGACCTCAGCCTAGGCCAGCCCTTCGGTCAGAGTGACCTCTCCATCCCATCCTCATTTCCCAAATTGGATTATTAATTTCAAGGCCTCTGGCTTTGCATTCCAGTCCCTTTTGCAGGAGCCTTGGGAACATCTCTCTCTCTCTCTGGCAGGAGGTTAAGGAGATTGGCCGGGACAACAGCTGGCTCTGTCTCTTGGCATGTAATCTTGTTTAATGCTCAGTCAGTCCTGCGTCTTGATTCCTGATCGCAACGGTCAGCGAAGACACTGTTGCAATTTGCTATTGCAGATCCAATTTGCTCAGTCTGCAGTCGCAGCAGCAGCAGCAATAATAGCAACATCTTACAGATATCCCTGCAAAATATGCGTCAGTTTCTCCCCAGAATTTAGAACCAGGTCTGTCCCTCCAGATAGTGAGTCTGAATTAATAAATAAATCAAAGACCCAGGAATCGCAAATCTGGGGAAAATGGTCCTGCAAAGTGGAACATTTGATGGGAAAAGGAAGACGCTCTTTCCATGGAGCATGGAGGAAACATCACTGAGGGTGCAAAATGCAGTTTGGCATCGCTTTGATTGCCATGGTTCCATCCTAGAGAATCCTGGGACTTGTAGTTTTGTGGGGCACCAGCAGTCTTTGGCAGAGCAGGCTTGCAAAACTACAAACCCCAGGATTCCATAGGATGGAGCTACAGCACTTAAAGTGGTGTCAAACTGCATTATTTCTGCAATGTAGAAGCACTAAAGAGACAGCCATATAGACTTAAACATCTGACAGAGGAGCACTATAACGTAATCATCTGTTGAGGAATTCTGCATCTCTAAACAGGCATCCATGGAGAAAGTCTTATTTTCCTACAGGTCTCTCAAAACAGAGGTTTCTGTTATAGCATGGCAATGGGCATTGTACTACAATGCAGTATCTCACAGAGTGTTACTTGGAGAGGAGGTTCTCCCTCCTTCTCTTCTCCTTCCAGACTGAAGGCACTTACAGCATCAAGAGCCGAAAAGGGGGAAAGGGACAGGCAGGTGTGACCTTGCCCCTGGTCTCCCATTATCAGTCAATTAGCAAGGCCTTTTACTGCTCATTTGTGCCCAGCTAATGGGACATGCATTTTATTGGCCACCTCTGCAAAGCCATGAAGTAGAATCACTGGCCATCCTTATTCTGGCTACCTGCCCTTAGATGGTTGTGCCATGTATGTATGATTCAGTCTGATGAAGGACTACTGTCATGATTAAGTAAACCTCTTTGGTTTTCTTCTATACTCTCCTGTGAATGTATTTTCAAGTTCTCTGTTTATTTGAATACTGTTAAATGGATTTGTAATTGGTTGACCGGCTGAACCAAAAGGGTGCTCAGCAACGGCTCCTTTTCTTCGTCCTGGAAAGAAGTGACCAGTGGGGTGTCCAGTGGACCTCTGTCCTGGGCCCAGTTTGCTATCTAACATCTTTATCAATGACTTAGATGATAGAAGGCATGCTTATCAAATTGGCAGATGACACCAAACTAGGAGGAATAGCTAATAACCCAGAGGACAGGATCCAAATTCAAAATGACCAGAATAGACTAGAAAGCTGGGCCAAAGCTAACGAAATGTACTTCAGTAGGGAGTAATGTGAGGTACTGCACTTAAGGCAAAAAATAAAATGCTCAGATATAGGATTATGGGGGACACCTGGCTTAAGGAGATTTATATGTGTGAAAGTGATCTATGAGTCCTAATAGACCACAACTTGAACATGAGTCAACGGTGCAATGCAGCAGCTAACAAGGCCAATGCAATTTTAGGCTGCATCAATAAAAGTATAGTGTCTAGATCAAGAGAAGTAACAGTGCCAATGTATTCTGCTCTGGTCAGGTCCCACCTGGAATACTGTGTCCAGTTCTGGGCAGAACAATTCAAAAAGGATGTGGAGAAACCGGAGAAATGTGTCCAAAGGAGGAAGACTAAACTGGTGAAGGGTCTGGAAACCATGAAGCCCTATGAGGAA